>NC_134832.1:54248843-54295843 GCF_004210375.1 Tachypleus tridentatus | reverse complement strand
CATTAGTTTGGTTAAGGATGTTTACCGAAAGTAATTTTTCTTCTCCCCACAATATCTGTTTGTTTTGTTTTTTTGAATTTCGCGCAAAGCTGCACGAGGACAATCTGCTAGCCGTCTTTAATTTAGCAGTATAAGACTAGAAGAAAAGTAGCTAGTCAACATCACTTTTCGCCAACTCTTGGGCTACTCTTTATCAACGAATATTGGGATTGACCGTCACATTATAATGCCCCATGGCTGAAAGGGCGAGCATGTTTGGTGTAAAAGGTTTTCGAATCCACGACCCTCGGTTACGAGTCGAGCGCTTTAATCATCTGGCTTAATGCATAAGTTAAAATATTATGTGTTTTGTGTCACAGATCAGTTTAAGTTTTTAAAATTCATATCTTCAGTTCCTAATTGTAAAATAACTGGTTTACTTTGAAACAAAGTATAATTAATTATAACATCTTATTATTAAGGTAGTATAAACACTGAAATTGGATACGTAAAACAAAACCACTGAAGATGAAGTTAAATTAAAATAATAATAGAAAATGGTTCAGTATCTTATTGTTAGAACACTGTAACCTGGTAAATAGTTAAAGGTGTTGTCTACACTTAGATATTTGATTTAAAAAATGTTTCTTATGTGAAGTTTATCTTATGTTCTTCGTATGCACCAGTCTTGTAATCCTGTATGATAGTTAAAATACAGTAAATACAGTTTAATGTAAAATTATTTATTTTGTTCGAGGTCCGTTTCAGACAACAATTTCCATTTGTTTACAGTTACTAACTGCTATTACACTTTCAGAATATATTTAACCTAAAAGCATTTCTAAACTAGCACGCAAATATCCAGTTGGTGAGAAGATATACTATAGACCATAGTTTAGTGGTGTCTTATGTTTGAAGTGATACAAAGGGCTTTGAAAATAACTTTGTGTTTATGGTCCATTTTCTGTGGGCCACCAATAAAATATAATAATGTAATTCAAAGCGAAGTAAGTGTGTGTTAAGGCATCAGGTGAAGCCGGGGCAGCACAAACCTTATGTATTTTATAAAATAATTTAAATATATATATATGTATGAAATAAACACTCTTTTAAGACTATGTTTCTAAAGCACCACTGAAATATTTGAAAAAGTGGAACGTTACAGAGTGACCAAAAGTGGACTGAATTCTGTTGATAAACATCTATAATAGAGAAGCAACAGTCATCTCTGTTGTGTTTATAACATAAAGAAATTGTCTTAGCCGTTAACACTACTAACGAAACAATTTCTATGATAAAATTTAAAACTAAACAGTTTACTTTTATCTTATGAAAGTTTTACTTCCATCGATAAAATGTATTTAGTATAGAGTAAAATTATTATAGCCTTTAACACGTCTAACGTAACTTCTGTTGTAAAGTTCAGAACTACACTTTGAACGTCAATTTCGTTAATTAGACAAAAAAAATCTTCAGCTTAGAAATAAAATGAATTTATTATAGAGTTAAATGTTATAGAGTTTGTCCGTAAAAAATTAAAACAAACTATTAATATAATCAAATTATATAAAGTTTCTAGTTCCACTGATAAAATGTTGTTTTTTAAAAGAGAACTAAATAATTTTGTCTTAAAATTTCCGTTCCAGCATGTTAAGATGATATAACTTAGGAATGTTTGAGCTTTGCGGTTGCCTTCCGTTAGTATTTCTTGAATGGTTTACACAATTTAATGATAGTGTTTGAGCCTTATTGTTGCCTTCCATCAGTATTTCTTGAATAGTTTACACAATTTAAGGGTAGTATTTGAGCCTTATTGTTGCCTTCCACTTGTATTTCTTGAATAGTTTACACAATTTAAGGGTAGTGTTTGAACCTTATTGTTGCCTTCCATCAGTATTTCTTGAATATTTTACACATTTTAAGGGTAGTGTTTGAACCTTATTGTTGCCTTCCATTAGTATTTCTTGAATGGTCCACAGTTTATGATCGGCTAAAATTCGGATAAGAAAAAATTATTCTTTGTGTGGATAAGACAGAACAGAATTCACATAAACATTTGGATTGTAAAAAAAAAAAGTTGTCAAACAGTAAATTTTGGCTTTTTAAAGTAAAAATATCAAACCAGATACAATCTACATTCAGTAAAATCGTTACTTGTAGTTTAAAACAGTAACACTTTGTCAACTTCCTACGTATGTAGAGTCGAACAGGGTAGAACTTTCAAGAAATTAACATTTATTACAAATAACATTCCGTAGTAGACGTAAATTGCCTTGGGTTTGAAAACAAGGATATTGTTTAGGATGTTGTCTAATTATCTCAATGCGCCTGAAGGTGAATACGTGTAATTAAATAAGTGCTGAGGTAATTGATGGCCAGGCACTGGAAAATTTATCTCTGATTCTTCGTAGTGTAAGATTAACATTATAATAAATGTCAAAACTGTACGGATATGTCTGCGAGTGTTTAAGGAAGGAATCCTAGAAGCGCTAAAGTCCTCTATGAAACTTTGACATTTCACTTAATGTTTACGACCACTTACATTTCAAGTAATAAAACACAGAAATTTATTTAAATGATTCTTTTATCATGCCCATTAGTAAGGGTTTTAAAATCAAGTGTGACATGTCTCAAGTGTTCATTTGGGTTACATAAATGTTTCGTTACAATCGTTTTGTTTAAAGTAAAAAATGGCGCCCCCATCTCCATAAGCACAGCGTAATGTCTGCGGATTTACAGAAAGCGGGTTTCGATACCTGTGTAGCTTTGTAGCAACTTCAAACAACCAATGAAAAACTTCAACGTCTGGATAAACAAACTCACATAAAAATATTACATTTTAAATTTAGCGTTGTATGATTCAATATTGAATTAGGATTATTTCGAGCATACCTATTTTCTATGAAAAGAGAAACAAAATGTAAAGCTCACAGCACTGGCGGATCTGACGTATTCAAATGCAAATATCGTAAGATGGCGAAGTGCAGACCGAAAGCATTGATTTTACCAGGAGGAGCTTTAAACCAGGTTGTGTGTTGCTGTTTTGTTTTAGTAATATGGATATAGAAAATATTGGGTGCACGTTAACGTTTTTTTGGGTGAGATTATTTCGGCACAAAACGTAAACAATGGTTCTTACGCAAAATTTCTATATTTAAACACACCTGAATATGTTCGGGGCATGTTTGATGCTATTCTCACATATGTTCATTAAACATTTGAACTTTAAGTAAAGTTTATAACAGGTCAAAGAGGCCACATAGAAATAATTATATCACAACCAGGTATTCGTGGTATGTATTTTTGGACTCGGAAACTAAAGCTAGATGTTATTTCATACGAACACGTTTATACGTATTGTATACTTTTTAACATATTTTCACGTGAACAGAATGTTTTTCTTTTCTGTTTCATCAGCGTGTGACACTAGCCAATCCAGGCTGTACGGTAAAAGTACACACAATACAGTTCTTATGGTGCAGTTCGTTGAACAGCAATGGTAAAGTGGATCGCCACCATAAAGTATAATTTGATGAGTCGTTTCAACTGCATGTAAACATTCTTTCTTGGGTATAAACATGGCAGCTGAATTTAGATCATACCCTGTTTATTAAATGGCTAACGTCAATTCCACACTTCCAAGAAGGTCAGATTATTTATTTTCTAAAAGCTATTCGAGGACTTATCTGAACTAGTTATTGCAAATTTACAAATGACAGATTTGAGGCAGCTGGTCAACACCACCCACCTTCAACTCGTGGACTATTTTCACCAACGGAAAAAGGGATTGTCTGTTACATTATAACGCCTTCACGGTTTGAAGGCGAGCATATTAAACAAAACTTAAATAGTTCTTTCTCTTTGAATTTGTTTTGGCTAAACATACATTTATAGAAGAGTTTCATGGTTGAGGAAGGAAAAAGGATAACAGTATTGTTATCAAAACCTTTAAGCTAAACTTTATTCAGATTATCTAATGAAGTCCAATGTCAATAATTACAAAATTTTAAATACTTTACTTTCCTATGACTTGAATAATTTAGAGAAAAATAATAAACTTTTCTGATAATTTTGTGGCTGATGTAAACATTTTAACAATTTTCGTAAAACTATTAAAGGAACTGAGAATGGTAATTTTGCTACAGGGTGAACCACAAAAAACAAATAGAGTTAAAGAGTTTAGAATATTTTGAAGAGCAAAACAGTAATCAGTTATTTAAACAAAGATATAAATTAACAAGAGACAATCCAAGGAGTACTCGACTTTCTGATGTTCAACACTTATTTCATGATAATATTCTTCTAAGTTTGTTCATAGCGTGTTTCAATTCCTTTAGTTATCTTGGTAAATGTATGAAGCTATAATAGGGCTTTGCTGGCCAGGTGGTTAAGGCACTCGAATCGTAATCTGAGGGTCGCGGGTCTGAGTTCTCGTCACACAAACATGCTCGTCCTTTTAGCCGTGGGAGCTTTGCAATTATGTGGTCAATCCCACTATTCGTTGGTAAAAGAGTAGCCTAAGAGTTGGCGATGGGTGGTGATGACTAGCTACCTTCCTCTACTCTTACTCTGCTAAATTTTGGAGCGACGGGGATTTGAACCCGTGACCTTCAGATTACAGGTCGAACGCCTTAACCCACCTGGCATGCCGGACCTTATAGAGCTTTTCTTTTCAACTAAGAACGTTGATATCAGCCAGTAAGTTTCATTTGAAAACATTTAGTTAACTATAATGGTGAAAGTGAGAGATTATATTTGTGTTCAAAGAGAGAAATCAGATATAAAACAGTGTAAGACTAGAGAGAAGGCAGCAAGCCATCACCACCAACTCTTGGGCTATTCTTTATCAATGAACAGTGGGATTGACTGCAAATTCTTGTCATAAACGTGTACTTCGCGTTTTATAATTAATTTGACTCTACTGTTATAATGCAATACACTCCAGTACATGAAGATGACTCTTTGACATTACATTAGTTTAGAACGAAAATTCACAAGCGTTTTAGTTTCTTCTTGTGGCATAGTTTATCATATTACGAAAGATATTTCTTAGTATTACAATGATTTTAAAGAAAAATCCACTTATTAGACTTGTTCATAAATGAAACAAGTCTTCCAGTAGCACTTACAATGCTTGAAAACAGAGATAGATAACAAATGTGGGCTGATTACAGATAGCCTCTTTCTGTAGTTTCACAGTTAATAAACAACGAGCAAATTATACTGTTCCCCTCTAGTGGCAGATAACGAAAGTCCTAAAATACCAATTTTAACCACAAAAATTTTTTTTTGTTTTAAGAAATGAAGCTAATAAATGAAATATACGTTGTTGTTTTCTATTTTTTCAATATATACAGGATCAGTGAAGGTGGAATGGTCCCTCCTGGACGGTACAAGTACCTCGGGCATGAACCAACGTTAAGGGGACATTTCGAACCCGCTCTCCACCTCCACTTCACCCCAACTCACTGTAGACATACAATTGATGACCACATGAATACTTTAAACAAGAACAGATCGAACGCCTTAACCCACCTGGCCATGCCGGACCTTACAGATATTTTCTTTTCAACTAAAGTAAGTTGATATGAGCCAGTAAGTTTCCTTTGAAAACATTTAGTTAAGTATAATGGTGAAAGTTTCTTATTCCTCTCATGAACTTGTACTTCGTGTGTTAGGGACGGCTGGAGATTCCCATCGAGTAGCTTTATGCGAAGTTCAAAAAACAAAACTTCCCTTTACTATAATTGTGTATTTTATCTGGTTACAACCTAATTATAATTTTAAAATAGCTGAATTTATAAAATAATGAGGATGAATTTTCTCTCAATAATCTAAGGTCTGATACGTGAAAGTGATTTACATTACAGTCGCAAATCTCGAAAAACTACTCCTAAAATTTTTGTATAACTTTAGTATAAATACATGTAAATCTTGATTCATATGTTGTCTTATACAGACTTTATGTAAATGAAAATGTTCAAATTTGTCCGTTTTACATAGAAAATAGGTTAAATTATAAATTTCATTATTCAGGTCACAAAAGCAAAGTTTCAAGGGAAAATGGCCATTTTCTATACTTTTACAACATTAGTGATAAAAATAACACATACTATCTAGTAACAAAATGTGTTACATAGTGTAAGTCAGTCACATAAAACAAACACGAATCACATTAAATATTTTAATACTCAAATACGAGCACGATTAGAAAAAATATTCAAAACGAATGTTTTCATACGTTTCGAAAGATGGTTAAAATTATGAAACTTGTTAAACTAACAATTTAGTTTCGTCATTTTAACTTAGTTTTCATGAGTTTTCAATGTATTACGCTAACGCGAATTTCTTCAAAACGGTTTTATACTTTCATACTGGATAAAGCTGGATTTGTTCCTTTGATGTACATGTTCTCGTCAGTTAACCACCAACTCTAAGCCTAATGAAATAAACGTACTTTAAAATAGTAAAGATCTCACACAATTTTTTCACGATCTGACTTAAATAACTTTGTGTTTTATACAGTTTTCTTGATTGTATGATGATAACATATTTACAAATTTATTTTTGTGATGCATTGAGAAACAATAACTTTAACTTATTTCAGTTTGCATTGACGTCAGAACCTGTGGAGTATAAATTTTGTTTTAGATTAAAGTTTGTTTGTTTTGAGATTTTGAAAGACTTATATATAGTCCGTCATTATTTGATATGCGTTTAAATATATAATCAAATATCTTTCACTTGCCACATAAAAGTGAAGCATGGAAGTGAACCTTTCATGACAAATATTTAATATTTGTTTAAATATGTTAAATAAATTACAGTAATTATACTGCTAGAAAAATATTTATTAATACACATATAATAATTCAATTGTAGATTGCTCTTAACGACTACGGGATTCAATCCACGTCACACCGAACATGCTCGCCTTTCAAACCGTGAAGGCGTTATAATGTAACAGTCAATCCCTTTTTCCGTTGGTGAAAATAGTTCAAGAGTTGAAGGTGGTTGGTGTTGACCAGCTGCCTTCCCTTAAGTCTGTCATTTGTAAATTTGCAACAACTAGTTCAGATAGTCCTCGAATAGCTTTTAGCAAAATAAATAAAATAAATAATCTGACCTTCTAGGAAGTGTGGAATTGGACGTTAGCCAGTTAATAAACAAGGTATGACCAATAAATTCAGCTGCCATGTTTATACCCAAGAAAGAATGTTTACATGCAGTTGAAGCGACTCATCAAATTATACTTTATGGTGGCGATCCACTCTTTACCATTGCTGTTCAACGAACTGCACCATAAGGAACTGTATTGTCGTGTACTTTACCGTACAGCCTCGGATTGGCTAGTGTAACATGCTGATGAAACAGAAAGGAAAACTTTCTGTTCACGTGTAAATATGTTAAAAGTATACAATACGTATAAACGTGTTCGTATGAAATAACATATAGCTTTAGTTTTCCGAGTCCAAAAATACATACCACGAATACCAGATTGTGATATAATTATTTCTATGTGGCCTCTTTGACCTGTTATAAACTTTACTTAAAAGTCAAATGTTTAATGAAAATATGTGAGAATAGCATCATACTAAATAGAAAAGTTTCATAAACTATTTTTGTTAATCATTAGCTCATAATTTACCTGATGCGCTAAATAAAAACCCTCAATTTGTGTTACTAACTGCCCAACGATAAAAGTTATGAGTGCCCAAAAGTTATATTAAATATTCACTTAAATAATTGCATTCCTAACTTATTAGCATCATGAACTAATCAGAACTTTAAGAAAATCTCTTGTGATCATAAATTTGTAATATCAAGCAGAAACAATCTCGATAAATATTGTCCCCGGATTACAACGCCAAAATCAGAGGTTCGATTCCCCTCGGTGAACTCAGCAGATATCCCGATGTGGCTTTGCTATAAGAAACACACACGCACTCGATAAGTATTACTCCCAAGAAGCATGCCCCGAACAAATTCAGGTGTGTTTAAATATACAAATTTTGGCGTAAAGAATTGTCGTTACCCATAGTTTACGTTTTGTGCCGAAATAAACTCACCGATAAAACGTTAACGTGCACCCAATATTTTCTATATTCATATTAGTAAAAACAAAAACAGACACACAACCTGGCTTCTAAAGCTCCTCTGGTAAAATCAATGCTTTCGGTCTGCACTTAGCCATCTTACGATATTTGCATTTGAATACGTCAGATCCGGGCCAGTGCTGTGAGCTTATACGTTTTTGTTTCTTTTTTCATAGAAAATAGGTATGCTCGAAATAATCCTAATGGAATATTGAATCATACAACGCTAACTTTAAAAAGTAATATTTATATGTGAATTTGTTTATCCAGACGTTGAAGTTTTTCATTGATTGTTTGAAGTTAAGCTACAAAGCTACACAAGTATCGAAACCCGCTTACTAGCGTTGTAAATCCGCAGACATTACGCTGTGCTTATGGGGATGGGGGCGCCATTTTTTTACTTTAAACAAAATGAAACATTTATGTAACTCCAAATAAACACTTCAGACATGTTACACTTGATTTTAAAACCCTTACTAATGGACATGATAAAAGAATCATTTGAATAAATTTCTGTGTTTTATCACTTGAAATGTAAGTGGTCGTAAACATAAGGTGAAATGTCAAAGTTTCATAGTGGACGTTTAGCGCTTCTAGGATTCCTTCCTTGAACACTCGCAGACATATCCGAATACTTTTGACATTTATTATAATGTTAATCTTACACTACGAAGAATCAGAGAGAAGTTTTCCAGTGTCTAGCCATCAATTACCTCAGCACTTATCTAATTACACGTATTTACCTTCAGGCACATTGAGATAATTAGACAACATCCTAAACAATATCCGTGTTTTCAAACACAAGGCAATTTACGTCTACTACAGAATGTTATTTGTAATAAATGTTAATTTCTTGAAAGTTCTACCCTATTCGACTCTACATACGTGAGGAAGTTAACAAAGTGTTACGGTTTTAAACTACAAGTAACGATTTTACTGAATGTAGATTGTATCTGGTTTGATATTTTTACTTTAAAAAAAGCCACAATTTACTGTTTGACAACTTTTTTTTTACAATCCAGGTTTTATGTGAATTCTGTTCTGTCTTATCCACACAAATATTAATTTTTTTATCTGAATTGTAGCCGATCATAAACTGTGGACCATTCAAGAAATACTAATGAAGTCAACAATAAGGTTCAAACACTACCCTTAAATTGTGTAAAATATTCAAGAAATTCAAGTGGAAGACAACAATAAGGCTCAAACACTATCCTTAAATTGTGTAAACCATTCAAGAAATACTGACGGAAGGCAACAATAAGGCTCAAATACTACCCTTAAATTCTGTAAACTATTCAAGAAATACTAACGGAAGGCAACCGCAAAGCTCAAACATTAAGTTATATCATCTTAACATGCTGGGACGGAACATTTAAGACAAAATTATTTAATTCTCTTTTAAAAACAACATTTTATCAGTGGAACTAGAAACTTTTATATAATCAATTAATTTGACATTGAATGTTTAGTTTTAAACTTCTTAATAGTTTGTTTTAATTTTACGGACAAACTCTATAACATTTAACTCTATAATAAATTCATTTTATTTCTAAGCTAAAGATTTTTTTTGTCTAATTAACGAAATTGACGTTCAAAGTGTAGTTCTGAACTTTACAACAGAAGTTACGTTAGACGTGTTAAAGGCTATAATAATTTTACTCTATACTAAATACAACACTTTATCGATGGAAGTAAAACTTGCATAAGATAAAGTAAACTGGTAGTAAAGTTTAGTTTTAAATTTTATCACAGAAATTGTTTCGTTAGAAGTATTAACTGCTAAGACAATTTCTTTATGTTATAAACACAACATGGAGTTGACTGTTGATTCTCTATTATAGATGTTTATCAACAGAATTCAGTCCACTTTTGGTCACTCTGTAACGTTCCACTTTTTCAAAGATTTCAGTGGTGCTTCAGAAACATAGTCTTAAGTCTTAAACAGAGTGTTTACTTCATACATATATATATTTAAATTATTTTATAAAATATATACTAAATAAGGTTTGTGCTGTCTCCTGGCTTCTACCTAATGCCTTAAGAACAAACTTACTTCGCTTTGCATTACATTATATTTTATTATTGGTGGACCACAGAAAATGGACCATAAACACAAAGTTATTTTCAAAGCCCTTTGTATCACTCCAAACATAAGTCACCACTAAACTATGGTCTATAGTATATCTTCTCACCAACTGGATATTTGCGTGCTAGTCTAGAAATGCATTAGGTTAAATATATTCTGGAAAGTGTAATAGCAGTTAGTAACTGTGAACAAAGTAAACAAATGGAAATTGTTGTCTGAAACGGATCTCGAACAAAATAAAACTTTTTTTTACATAAAACTGTATTAACTGTATTTACTGTATTTTAACTATCATACAGGATTGCACATAAGACTGGTACGTAGGAAAAACATAAGATAAACTACACATAAGAAACATTTTTTAAATCAAATATCTAAGTGTAGACAAAACACCTTTAACTATTTACCAGGTTACAGTATTCTAACAATAAGATACTGAACCATTTTATATGATTATTTTAATTTAACTTCATCTTCAGTGGTTTTGTTTTACGTATCCAATTCCAGTGTTTATACTACCTTAATAATAAGATGTTATAATTAATTATACTTTGTTTCAAAGTAACCATAGTTATTTTACAATTAGCAACTGAAGATATGAATTTTTAAAACTTAAACTGATCTGTGACACAAAACTCATAATATTTTAACTTGTGCATTATTGGAAGCCAGATGATTAAAGCGCTCGACTCGTAATCCGAGGGTCGTGGATTCGAAAACCTTTTACACAAACATGCTCGCCCTTTCAGCCATGGGGGCATTTTAATGTGACGGTCAATCCCACTATTTGTTGATAAAAGAGTAGCCCAAGAGTTGGCGGAGGGTGATGTTGACTATCTACTTTTCTTCTAGTCTTATACTGCTAAATTAGGGACGGCTAGAGCAGATTGTCTTCGTGCAGCTTTGGCGCGACTCGGGCGCGAACCAGCGGCCCTCAGATTACGAAGCGCACGCCATAACGCGCTAGGCCATGCCAGGCCCTAATTGTGTTTCTAGTTTTATTATTTGACTTAACCGATATTACAAACAAAGCTGAAGGAAACAAAACAAAGAAAAGGCTTTAGTGTCGACAGCAGCGCTACCTAAGTACATTCTGTATCGTATATCAGTATTATGTAATTGTTATCACTTTATTTACTAAGGTTCCTTTTCAGATACCTATTCTACAGAAGATAAATTTTCCAGTAACATATAAAACCTCGAGAAAATAATGTATTTAGGTTATACAGAATAGTTCTCTCGTTTTAATGGTCTATTTATTAAAATATAGTAAGTTATATGCTAAAGATACGAACGTGCACTTTCCTGTTTCAATATATTTATACATATACACCCGATTTATGCTTAAAGAATTTATATGTATAAAACAAAACAACTGATCGATACCCAATGTCAGTTTTAGAAATCCATAGTATGGTTGGTAACATCAGATTAGACGATTTCCGCAAAACAACAACATGAATTTCTGAACTGTTTTAAACAAACTTAAATACACTCAAATGAAGTTAAATATATTTGTATATATATGGTATTTATTATTTCATTATACAAATAAGACCAACTATTACTGACCCGGAATGGCCAGGTAGTTAAGGCACTTGACTCGTAATCTGAGGGTTACGGGTTCGAATCCCATCACATGAAATATGCTAGCCCTTTCAGCCGTGGGTATGTTGTAATGTGACGGTCAATCCCACTTTCGTTGGTGAAATAGTAGCCCAAGAGTTGACGGTGGGTGGTAATGACTAGCTGCCTTCCCTCTAGTCTTACACTGCAATATTAGGGACGGCTAGAACAGATAGCCTTCGAATGACTTTGTACGAAATTCAAAAACAATCATTCTGTTTGGCCCAAAAATAACTTTCTTTTAAATTCGGCATCGTAAAACACTTTCCCATGGGTAAAAAAAAACGCATTAAAAATAAAAATAGCAATGAAATAGCGCCTGAACAACAGGAAAATCAGAAGATGGTGATGTCCAAATATACCGCTAGAGGCGCTGGCGTTGGCAAAATTAACATTTGTAGTATTTTTTGGTCCTTTTAAGCTTACTTCTTTTTAAAATATATTCCAATCTGTTTGTTAATACAAAACATTTTTCGAAAATCTTTCATATTCGAGGAAAATGATGTTTTCGAGACTTTAGAAGAGTGAAAAATTATAGTTCGAATTTCAGACACACCCTAATTTTCAATTCGTAAAATTTTAAGAAAAATGGTCTTAAATATCTCACATAACGACGTGGTTCCTTGAACTAGCGGTAAGATCGTAGCTGGTAACAATAATGACGACATGGTTGGCAGTTCCGGCGGTAAGGTTGTGGTTACTAATCGTGATAACTACGTATCTTGTTATGAGTACGTTGGTGCGACCGGGATTGAAATCCGCGACTTTCGGAATCGAAGCTCGTCGCGAAACATGCTCGCCTTTCCTCTCTTAGATGATACAAAATAACTTAATAATAACCAATTCAGTAGGTGTTGTATTCCCTCTAGTTTATCGCTGCTATATTAGGAACGGCTAGTGCAGACAAAACTATTAGGCGATTGCACTTCCTATTATGAACGTTTAGATTAGATGCCGTTATTGAAGCTCGCCAGCGCCATCTCTCGGGGATACTCTTGTCTCACCAAAAGTGAAATATGATCGTTTCTCTTCTGGTGCACAAACAAAACAAGCATCAATCTCTTGTTTTGAATTTCGCGCAAAGCTACACGAGGGTTATCTGGGCTTAGCCGTCCATAATTTATTAGTGTAAGATTAAAGGGCAGCTAGAGATCACCACCAACTACGAACTCTTGAACTACTCTTTTACCAACGAATAGTGGGATTGACGGACAAATTATAACGCCCCACGGCTTGAAGGGCAAGCACGTTTGGTGTGATAGGGCTTCGAATCCCCAACCCTCATATTACGAGTCGAGCGACCTAACGTGTAAATCGCATTTTGTATAAAAATACGACAACCGATAAACTCTCTGATTCAAGGTTTGATCTCGTTAAGTACAAAAGCCATTGATCCTTTCAGATTGAAAATATAGAATATTTATATAAATGATTTGAATAATTGTTTAACATGTTAACAAAACTGAATTTTAATAACTGTTTTGGTATTTTTAAAATTAAAAATATATATATATACAATTTTGCATTTAACCTTTCTGTTTCATGGTCCACTGGTAACTGAATCTAAAATTCAACAGTAATTTCTCTTTTAAAAAGTCACTCAGTTGCTTAGGAGCAATTGGTCCGAAGGCAAGTAACGCTGGAAATTGGATTGCGTAACCCATAGTGGCCATAGCACAGAGAGCCCATTGTGTAGCTTTGCTTTGTTTGTTTGTTTGTTTTTTTGTTTTGGAATTTCGCACAAAGCTACTGAGGGTTATCTGTGCTAGCCGTCCCTAATTTAGCAGTGTAAGACTAAAGGGAAGGCAGCTTGTCATCACCACCCACCGCCAACTCTTGGGCTACTCTTTTACTAACGAAAAGTGGGATTGACATTATAACGCCCCCACGGCTGGGAGGGCGAGGATGTTTAGCGCGACGCGGGCGCGAACCCACGACCCTCGGATTACGATTCGCGCGCCTTACGCGCTTGGCCATGCCGGGCCCCATGTGTAGCTTTGCACATGACAACAAAACTTTTAAGTTTTAAACTTTAATGTATAAAATTTAAAGTAAATTATTTCTGGTACAGACTTCATCGTTTCTTTATGTTATTCTGAAAACCTAGTATAACTTTTTTTGTTAATATTTTCAGTTCGGTTGTTTGAAGAATTCCAAGGTACACGATACGTGAAATCGTTTGTTTTGGGTTTTCTTTTGTTTTTTTCTAATATTTAATAATTACCTGCCACCTATTGAGCATTCTCTAAATCAGCTGCGAGAAAAAAAATTTAATTTCACGTTAGACTTTACTGCCTCTTTTATTCCATTGGTTTCGACTTTTGTTTTAACATTTTAATAAGAATTTGATTAGGAACGAAAACGAATTTAAGCGGAACAATTTCTCATGTTCTAAAGTGACTTTTCATTACTCACGAATTTACATAACTTCCGTCCTGGACTGGGTACTTTAGCTAGTTCTGTATTTAAAGTTTCTTTTGTTTTGAATTTTGCGCAAAGTTACTCGAGGGCTATCTGCGCTAGCCGTCCCTAGTTTAGCAGTGTAAGACTAGAGGAAGTCATCACCATCCACCGCCGATGTTTGGGGATCTTTTTTTACCATCGAATAGTGGGATTGACCGTTACATTATAACGCTCCCATATATCATACGTGTATATTTCCAATAGAAGGTAAATTAGTGATAACACCATGTAAGCAAATAAATTAACTAAATGTTTGAATGCTCCATAACTTCACGTTTACAAGCAGAACATTCTTTAGACAGTGCCTGTCAAATGTTATTGTCAACTGTATGAAGGCCCGACATGGACCAGCTGGTTAAGTCACTCGACTTGTAATCGAAAGGTTGCGGGTTCGAATCCCCGTCATACCAAACATGCTCTCCCTATCAGCCGTGGGGACGTTATGATGTGACGGTCAATCCCACTATTCGTTGGTGAAAGAGTAGCCCAAGAGTTGACGGTGGGTAGTGATGACTAGCTGTCTTCTTTCTATTCTTACACTGCTAAATTAGGGACAACTGAAGCAGATAGCCCTCGTGTAGCTTTGCCCGAAATTCAAACCAAACTGAACAGTATGAAACTATTGCCAATAAAACAGTATCCTACTTTATCAGATTAAAATCGAAGTATATTTATCATTCTAAACATGATTAGGGCAACGTCTAGTATTACTAAAGAGGAAAACGTTAAATATTTAATAGTTTTGGTGGGTTTGTTTTGAATTTCGCGCAAAGCTATTTGACGTAAATACATCTGCGCTATTAACTGTCTCTAATTTGTAAGTAATGGACTATATGGAAGGCAGTTACTGAACATCATCCAACGTTTGCTCTTGGGTTACTCTTTTATCAATGAAAATTAGAATGCACCGTCACATTATAACGCTGAAAGAGTGATCATGTTCAGTTATGGGATTCGAACAAACTACCTTCAGTGTGAGAGTCAAACGACATAGCTCTCAGGTTATAATTAGGCCTAAAAACACTAAAAATTAAATTTAACATATTTTAAACATTCTGTATAATATATATTTATTGTAAGGGAAAGCCCTTTCATAGCCCGGATATTAGAGCGTTAGACTTGAAATATAGCGGTCAAAGGTCGAATTATCATCGCCGAAGATGTTTGCCTTTTCAAAGTAATGGCGTTATATTGAATCTATAAATCTCAAAATTCATTGATAAAAGAGTACCACCAGATTTTGCGGTAGATGTTTTCAGCAAACTGCCTTCCTTCTAATCTTCTCTTGCTGCTAAATTAGGGACGACTACCTGGAGAATATATTAGCGCCACCAGGTAAATATGCCCGAAAATAACCAATGATGTATTTTTATTTAAGGTACCTCAACGGTCATAGGAAGAGAGACTAAAAAAATTGTAAGACTAAACATAGGCCTAGTTTTTAGCCAACCGAGCTGCGTATCAGGCAGTTCAATGCTCAGATACCGATGCTGCTTAGCATATTCCATACTTTCGGCTATGGAAACGTTATAAGTGTAATAGTAATTCATAATAGACGATTAACTAAACCAATGTTAAACAGCAAGTACTGTAGTTTGTATCCCTCCTTTTGGTAAACACTTAGGTATCTTTATTTGCCGTGTCTAAACCTAAAAGTCTGGGTTGTGGCCGTCTAGATCTTGTGTCGCCTGTTAAAATGTACTGTACTGTCATTTTTTCCCCAATACCTGCAGTGGTTCCAACATAAGAGATGATAACATTGTGCGTTTTATTTATGAATAACTCATTTCCCGAACTATGAAATTCTTGTATCTTTCTTTTTGAATTTTGTGAGAGGTATCTGCTTCCAATCGTTCCTAATTTAACAATAAAAGACGAGAGGGTAGGCAGCTAATCATTACCACCCACCGCCAACTCTTGGGCTACTCTTTTACCAACGAATAGTGTAATTGACCGTAACTTTATAACGCCCCCACGGTTGAAAGGGCGAGTCTGCTTGGTGTGCCGGAGATTCACACTCAGATTACGAGTCGAGTACCCTAATCACCGAGCCATGACTATGAAAATAGCATCTGGATTGAAATAATACAAAGAATAGTGAATGTTAAGATTTTATAAATATTTCTATCGATAAACTGTGCAAATAGACAGCTGACACTAAGTTATTGTGTTCTTAGTTAATGCAAAGTAACTTATAAATAATCTATTTCATTACAGCAACGTGCTTTCTTTAAAGAAAACGTATTCCATTACATGTTTCTCTTTAATATATTATCCCAAAAAACAAAATTTAAAATATATTTCTTTTACGTACAGTAGTACTTTATTATAGGAATCGACAAGGATTACATATAATTCATGCATCGAGAACCCATTCTATCGCATCCCTAAGCGAAAAACCGACCATTCAAACTATTGGTTGCGAAATATTACGCACATATATACTAATAACACACCAGAATGTTCATCAACATTTCTTGTATAAAAATTCAAAATTTTCTAAAATAGCAACTTTTTCGTCTACCAGCTACATACATGACCACGTCAGCAAGGCGATCCTCTAGACGGCTCGATTTTTTGTTTGTTTGTTTTTAAATTTCCCGTAAAGCTACACGAGGGTTATCTGCGCTAGCCGTCCCTAATTTAGCAGTGTAAGACTAGAGGGTTGGGTTTGTTTCGAATTTCGTGCAAAGCTACACGAGGACTATCTGCGCTAGTCGTCCTTAATTTAACAGTGTAAGACTAGACGGAAGGCAGCTAGTCATCACCACCCACCGCCAACTCCTGAGCTATTCTTTTACCAACGAATAGCGGGATTGACCGTCACTTATAACGCACCCACAGCTGAAAGGGCGAGCATATTTGGTGTGACGGGGATTCAAACCCGCGACCCTCAGATTAGGAGTCGCACGCCTTAACCCACCTCGCCATGCGGGCAGACGGTTTGAATTATAAAATTCCTCCAGCTTACTTGATTGATCACTTGGTGTCCACTTTTGATATTCCCTTTTAAAATCCATATATATACATATATACAGGTATAATGCAAATGCACGTACATTAATTCAACCCCATAAATGGTACGACATTTCATTGGATAGTCACGCAACAGGTTCTAAAGGTCAATAATATTTATTGTTCAGGTAAACTAACAAGCGAATTAAAATGTTATGGGTTTTAAAATGAAGTAAAAAAATCCTGATATAAGAAAAGTAATACAACAGGAATTAAAACCTCCATCACAAAATATAATTATATGATTAATTTGCGACTGTTGTATTAATTGTTTCTTTACCTTTTCATTCCAGAATCCAACTTCTTATTATAATTCGCATGTTAACACTCTTGCGCAATTTAAAATTCACATATGTGTTGTGCTGCCATCTAGTGAATATATGTTTATATACTGCATAAAGGAAAATTAATATCGTATATGTTTTCAAGTTGAAAACGACCGAGACAATAGAACCTCACATCACTTGGATCGTTATAAATTACGTTCTTGATGTCGAAAACCAAGTTTTGTAACCTGTTATTAAAAAAAACGCAATATGTCATAAAAATATATATTAATACGAAATATAACAAAATATACCTGATGTTTCATTGGAAAGTGAATTCAGTCTCAACGTGTTAGGTTTGACACTTTATGAATACTATTTGTGAATAACACAGGTTTCTTGAATGTTGTAAATTCTTAGTGTTTCACGTTGAAAATAGAGATGAATATCTTCAGAGGTTTTTCTCAGACGTATGACCATATGTTTTAATTTGTTTCACAGTCAAAACTATAATATCCTTCCAAACAACTAATGCGTCATCAGTGGTTCTGTGAGACGTGTTGCCCAAAACTTTTCCTAAGGACTTTTTTCAAAGTACAAATATATTTTAACGTCATAAATTTTGATACAAGATGCCTTATTGGACCTCATATAATCAAGCCTAGTAATAAATGATATAAAAAACATATTCTAGTAAATACGTTTATTTATTAACTCTGAAATTAAATGTTATAATCTTATATACGTTTATTTTTTTAAATTTTCATTCTCTTAAATTTACTTATATAGGTGAATTTTCAACTGTACAAACATTTCTTACTGGTGTACAATTTGTGATCACGCTAAACAAACCCATGGTAAGACCCCACGTTTCAATTCTAAATCAAATCGTGTCCCTCAAAAGTGGTTTTCTGAGACGTGTGTTCCCACATTTTGATACTTCTTACTGTGTATCAGTGATTACCTATATTGTGATTTTGTAACAAATAAAAGCTTTTATGATCTGCCACATTAAATGTGCCTGATAATTATATAAGACTTAAACTGTAAAATTTACTATATCAGACTAAGCTACGTAGTATCAGTGTCAGCAATTACCGTCATTAGTATAGTTATATAAACACACCTCTAGATGGCAGCACAATATTTTAAAACAAAATTGCAGTAAAATCTTAAAAGATGTAATGCTACGATTGACACCAGTTCAAGTTAGAGTTTTACGACCACATTTACAACTAAAATGTCATAATTCTACGAAATTACAATAGATGGACTTAGTGTTCCGAAAGTTGTTTAATCTCAAAATATAAGTTCAAAAGAGGTCCAGTTCAGTCTACACTTTAGTCAACATGTGTTATTTTCTTAAACTAGTTTAGGATAAGTCCACACTTCATCAGCAACCATGAGCACAAGTTAACCACAAAGAAAGAACCTGGACTTGTACCATTAGTAAAAGTATCAAAGGTGTTGGTGTTTTGCGCTTTGTGGTCACTATGAGAGAAACCTATACACTGGATAGGTGAAGATTGGACATCATTCAGTCCTTCAAATTATATAACCACACATTAGCTTCTTCGTTTCACCTGTCCAGTGTACAGGTTTCCTGGAAGTGACTACAAAAGCATGTTCACACCAACAGTGTGTTTAAAGGGTAAGTTGTAACATGTGAGCCAGATTACAGCTGCCATATCCAATACCGACAACACTTTTCGAAATAGCAGAGGTGATTCGGCAGACACACTGACATTGTTTGTTTTTGAATTTCGTGCAAAGCTACTCGAGGGATATCTGCGCTAGCCGTCTCTAATTTAGCAGTGTATGACTAGAGAAGGCAACTAATCATCACCACCCGCCGCCAACTCTTGGGCTACTCTTTTACCAACGAATAGTTGGATTGACCGTCACGTTATAACACCCTCACGGCTGGGAGAGCGAGCATGTTTGGTGCGACCGTGATTCGAACCCGCGATCCTCAAATTACGAGTCGAACGCCTTAACCCACCTGGCAATGCTGAGCCCAACAATTTTACTATAATTCATAATAACCAAAATAATGCTTTTATTCTCGGGGCAGTTAGCTTGTATTTTAAATACTCGAATACGTCTATATGGTCTCATCAACAGAGAATGTGTGAAACAATGGAGAAATGCTTTACGTGCCATATTATGAAATTTAAATTTGTATAGATCACGCTTATTATACAGTTTGTATTCCTTCACGCTCAGATTACAGTTTCCTTATCTAAGCACAAAGCTTCGCAATGCATATCTACATGCATTGCAAGGATCAAACCCGCGTTTTTAGTGTTATGAATTCTCAATGTTATCACTAAGTTAACAAGAGAGCATAGCTTTAACCTATTGAGTGCCAAGTATTTCAGCTGCTACAATACAACTCTAATGCTTCTTCATTTTGTAACTGTTTTCTCTATGCCATTTTGGATCGAAAGTGAAACAATTCGTAAGTAGGTCAAATGCATGTATGGTGCTGACGTCTAGCGTTGAAGTTAGGTATTATTGGGAACGAATTAACTTGTCCGTGGCACTGTGTTACCGATCGGCTTGGACTGATTATCTCGTCTACGGAACTGAACAGGTTAAAATAAACGAATAATTAACTTATCTTTATCTAATTTTGCGCACAGCTGATGTCGACATCCACAACCATTCTGTATTTATTTTTCATATGACTCACATTTTTAGAATTTCATAAATTAAAAGTATCAAATAGTAGAGATTTATATAGATTTCTTCTTTTGTCCCATACTGTGAAAAACAAATCCACCAGTCTCTGAAACTGACGATGAAACCGTTTTTAGTCATTTCATTCTTGTATTAAAAAAAAATGATATTAATACGACTACACTACTTATATGGGCCCCTGCATGGCCAGGTGGTTAAGGCACTCAACTCGTATTCTGAGAGTCGCGGGATCGAATCCCCGTCACACCAAACATGCTCGTCCTTACAGCCGTGGGGACATTATAAAGTGACGGTGAATCCTAATATTTGTTGGTAAAAGAGTAGCTCAAAAGTTGGCTGTCGGTGGTGATGACTAGCTGCCTTCCCTCCAGTCTTACACTGATAAATTAGGGACGGCTAGTGCAGATAGCTTTCTTGTAGCTTTGCGCGAAATTGAAAACACACTACTTATATTTATGTCTTAAACTCACGACTATTGTGAGGTGGCGGTGTGTCGCCACACATCATTCTTCTATAGCTAGTTAAACGACAATGAGTAGTGAGAATAAAACAGATGAAAATAATAATTACAATGTGATTACAAAATAGCCCTCCAGTGGCTCAGCGGTATGTCTGCGGACTTACAACGCTAAAATCCGGGTTTCGACACCCGTGGTGGGCAGAGCACAGAGAGCCCATTGCGTAGCTTTGTGCTTAATTCAAAACAACAACAACAGATAACAAAATAAAACAAGCTCGAAAATACTTCGTCTATCCTTCTCCTCTGTGTGAGCTCCCTCTGTGGGACAGCGGTACAGTTACAGAATTACAACGCCAGAAATCGGTCACTGATTACCCGCGGTGACAAAACAGGTAACCTAACGTGGCTTTTCCCTAAAACAAAGAAACAAAATACATGTCTCTTTTTCTCGAGTGTTTGTGTCTAAATTTTCACTTGGTAATGCGTTATATTTTTGTGTAGGAATTTCAGAAAACGCCTGGAATAAACATGTTCAAACAATCAGAACACGACACGACCTAAACAATGATGAAAATGAGTTTTCTTGTTTCATTTATATTAACTAACTGCCGATCAAAATGGTTAGAGCGCACAAACTCTGTCATTGTTAATTGCATGAGTGAATGTTATTTGGAAAACACCACGTCACTATTTCCAGGTTGTGTTGTTTAAACACAAAAACATAAAGTCTTAGTTTTTTTCAAGGAAACTGTTTTCATGAATTTCGCGCAATGCTACACGAGGGCTATCTGCGCCAACCGTTCTTAATTTAGCAGTGTAAGCCTAGAGGAAAGACAGCTAGTCATCACCACCCACCGCCAACTCTTAAGCTACTCTTTATCAACGAATAGTGGGATTAACTGTAACATTATAACGCCCCCACAGCTGAAAGAGAGAGCATGTTTGGTGTGACGGGGATTCTAACCCGCGACCCTCAGATTACGAGTCGAGTGCCTTAACCACTTAGCCATGCCGGGCCATTTCGAAGTTTGGACAGTGTCATTGGTACCAGCAATAATCATCAGATTGCTAATGTTTCTAGTCATCCATCTTTCATCTGGTTTTCAATTTGCTGGTTTTTCCTCTTTAACTTTTTACCTTATTTCCTTTCATGAATTTTTCATCAAACGTTTTACCAACTGTTCGGCGCAGATAGCTTCATTGTTTTGCGCCGTTGAACTCTAAACACCCAACCAAAACCCAACACAATGAGGTAAGAAAGCCTAAATTCATTTGAATTGAAAAGTCCTAATACATTCATGATAACACCACAATTCAAACGTGATGTTTAAACTTTTTAGCCTGTGATTTTTTTTTAAAAAACGAAGGAAAAGAATGGCAACTGTACCTGCGAACTCATCTATAAAATACGTCACACCCAACGTCACTTAAGAACAACCTGGTCTAGCTGTCACAGTTTTCAACTGATAGACTAGAAACGATTCACTGACATCTTTCGGCTTATCTTATCTGGTGGTCAATCTTATAAAGCACATATGGCCCTTAAATACGTAGGTCAGTTATATAGCAACAGAACTCTTCGCAGTCCGTCTCAAGATATATACGATTTTATGATTATTTCCATGAAAACAAATTTTGTCACTGATTTGATTTAATAATCTTCTTTTGACTAAATAAACTAGATATATATATATTCGATACCTTATAACACTAGTGCTTAAGAAGCCGCTCGGGTCATAGGGTATCGCATTTTAACGTTAATGTTGTTTTATAAATTCTGTGCTTTAGATGTTTCGATAGGAAATGAATTTTGTAAACGGCAACTTTATCTTAAAATACCAAAAAACACCACAAATGTTTGGGAGAGAAGGAATTATTCAACATTGGAGACGTATATAAAGACCACGTCTTTACCTCCTAATGACGTACTTGTATTGCCAGAAACGTCGTCTCGCACGTGAGTAACATACTTCCGGCAGTCAGCTCTTCCTTCCTGTTGGGTAGCGAGTGCATTCTCTAGTAGCCAAGACTCGGTGAGAAAATCTATGTAGTAATAAAGTTGAAACCGTTTTCCGATGGAGATTATTGGGCAAAATTTCAAAATTTGTGCTTGAGTTTTGTTTGTTTTTTTTCTTTTTCACAGTTAAATCTCCTCAGAAATAAAAGACAGACAGTAAAAAAAAAAATAGTTTAATTAAAAGATAATTTTATATTAAAATCTGGATTTACAAGTTTGAGTAATTTGGTCAAATTATTAATTCTATTCATAGGTTGTTTGTTTTGTTTTTTGGAATTTCGCGCAAAGCTACTCGAGGGCTATCTGCGCTAGCCGTCCCTAATTTAGCAGTGTAAGACTAGAGGGAAGGCAGCTAGTCATCACCACCCACCGCCAATTCTTGAGCTACTCTTTTACCAACGAATAGTGGGATTTATCGTCACATTATAACACCCCCACAACTGAAAGGGCGAGCATGTTTGGCGCGACGGGGATGCGAACCCGCGACCCTCAGATTACGAGTCGCACGCCTCAACACGCTTGGCCATGCCGAGCCTAAATTTAATGTGTGTTTTCTTTCAGCAAAGCCACCTCGAGCTATCTTCTGACCCCACCGAGGGGAATCGAACCCCTGATCTTATCATTGTAAATCCGTAGACTTACCGCTGGACTAACGGAAGGCGTGCGTCACCACACTAAATAAAGATAAATTATAGGGTTGAACGTGACACAGTGCCTAGTTAGCCGGGTTGTGGACCGTATTTCTCGTCCCGTTACCGTCAACGCACTAAATAAAGATAAATTACGTGAATTGTAATGTTGACGATTAAATCACGCTATTTCATTAAGTCAGCCGGAGAGTTGGCGGCGGGTGATGTTCGCTAGTTGCCTTTTCAGTTTAAAATTAGAAATGTTATCCTTGCACATCATTCAACAACGCATAGAAAAGAAAATGCTGTTCAAATCCCCCCAAGTTTCAGTTTTTCTATGAAAGAAATAATTAAACTCGTTTTTAACCTATTCTTTTCTCGTGCCTCCCTTCCCCTTGGTACAGGGGTAAGTCTTCGAATTTACAACGCTAAAATCAGGGATTCGATTCCCCTCGGTGGGCTCAGCAGATAGACCCATGTGGCTTTGCTATAAGAAAACATACAAAACAAAGACATTCCCCTGCTAGTACAGAGGTAAGTCTTCGGATTTACAACGATGAAATGAGAGGTTCGATTCTTCGATGGGCTCAGCAGATAAACAGATATGGCTTTGCTATAAGAAAACACACACACTTTTCTTTATTTCACTAAAACACCCAGCAGTTGTTGTTGTTATTTTGAATTAAGCACAAAGCTACACAATGGTCTATCTGTGCTCTACCCACCACGGGTATCGAAACCCAGTTTTTAGCGTTGTAAGTCCGCAGACATATCGCTGAGCCACTGGTGGGCAGTTATGACTGACTAGGCCTGATTGTATAATTTTTAAGAGAACGTAGCTGTCTAGCTCAGTCAGACCGATCAAACATGTCCGGATAAAAAAAGTCTTTAATCGAAGACTGACCATCAGACCGATCAAACATGTCCTGATAAAAAAGTCTTTAATCGAAGACTGACCACTGAAGTGTCTGCAATTTTTCGTCCTTATTCCGTTCCGGACAAAAGTGATAGAAATACAATATAAGGAAATAAATAAAGGACAGTTTCGACAATCTTCAGTAATCTGTGAAAACCAATGTTGTGTCGACCAGTTAAGTCACATTATTTTCTTTTGTCGTGGTCTTCACGCCTAGCATGTGCAGTAGAATTGGACGTTAAAGAGGGAAAATGGTGGTGGAAGAAAGGGAAAACTATTCTCTGTAATCAAAGAGCCTTTCCGATGTCGAACCTCCACGTATAACCATTCCCACAGAATGAGTGCTCCAATTAGAGTCGCTTGAGTGCAGTCTAAAAGGCCAACTCCGTGCGAACTAATTGAGGGTCGCGCGGTCAAGAAGAATTATAAATCTGCTATTCAGTGCAGTCCAGTTAGTTGAATAAAACCATGCAAAATGAATGTAATGTTTGTACAAGTTGTAATCAACTGTAATCTTTTTTTTTTTTTATTTACTTTTACCTAGATTTACCGAGTAAGCCACTTCATGGTTAATGTTTAACAATTGTTTGTTTTTGAATTTCGCGCAAAGCTACTCGAGGGCTATCTGCGCTAGTCGTCCCTAATTTAGCAGTGTAAGGCTAGAGGGAAGGCAGCTAGTCATCACCACCCACCGCCAACTCTTGGGCTACTCTTTTACCAACGAATAGTAGAATTGGCCGACACATTATAACGCCCCCACGGCTGAAAAGGGGAGCATGTTGGTGCGACGTGGATGCGAATCCGCGACCCTCAGATTACGAGTCGCACGCCTTAACCCACCTGACCATGTCGGGCCTAATGTTTAACAGTGAAGTGTTATCGTATTTGCCGCTACAACAATATATAAATGAGTGAAATTAAAACCATTTTATTATGATTTTTTTTGTTTTATTTGTTAGTTTTAACGCAAAGCTATGCAATGAGATGTATGCCCTGTCTCCATCAATGAGAATCGAACCTCGAATTTTAACGTTGTAAATCTCTGAAAAAAAATAAAATTGTTTCGAAACGTGTTGGACTGTGCATCTGAGATTAGCGTTCCTTTAGCGACTAAAAAAAAAAGAAATCTAGACCTTCACCCTGCGGCCGTAGGTGAGTTAAGACTTTTTATATGTGTGGCTAATAGTCGTGTTCTGGATTAAATAAGTGATATGTAAGTATGAAGTTCATAATTTCTTTAGTAATACAGATGGAAATGCCTATATTCATATATCTAATTATATAGACTGGATAACGTGATATTGTTATTGTTATTTTGAAGTAAGCACAAAGCTCCACAATGGGCTATGTGTGCTATGCCCACCATGGGTATCGAAACTCGGTTTTTAGCGTTGTAAGTCAGCAGACATACCGCTGAGCCACTGGTGGGCATTACGTGATATATATATATATATATACGTAATTCAGGGTCAATAACTCTTTACTAATAAAAGGCACGCTAAATATATATAAATATATTAAAAGCCATTATTAGTCAAACAACAACTGTACAGTTAACCAGATGGTTTCCCTCAAGTCTGTCTGTTCAAAATCAGAAACGTTTTGAAGCAAAGGACACGAGATTCTGATTTTGACTCATCATAAAATAAAATGTTTTTGTTGGTTTTTCTAGTGCTACAATTCAAGCCTTCCCCCAGTAGATGGCGGTACGTCTGCGTATGTAAAACACCAAAAAACCGAGTTTCGATACTCGTGGTAGACACATAATAATAGGTTATAGGTGCTCTGTCCACAGCGACACCTATTGTAATTAGTCAATGTCTGCTTAATTACAAACAAATCTCAAAACAGTTCAAGTAACTGGTTCTTCTACCGATAGGCTCAGTTAACCAGGACTGGACAACAGGGCCCGGCATAGCCAAGCGTGTTAAGGCGTGCGACTCGTAAAACTGAATGTCGCGGGTTCGCATCCCCTTCACGCCAAACATGCTCGCCATTTCAACCGTGGGGCGTTATAATGTGACGGTCAATCCCACTATTCGTTGATAAAAGAGTAGCCCAAGAGTTGGCGGTGGGTGGTGATGACTAGCTACCTTTCCTCTAGTCTTACACTACTAAATTAGGGACGGCTAGCGCAGATAGCCCTCGAGTTGCTTTGTGCGAAATTCCATAACAAACAAACAAACTGGACAATAGAAAGGTTGTTCGAGATGTTGACCAATAAAAGTTCTTTACTTTGGCGATATTTCATGGATTCTCTTCCCTCCATCACGAGCCATCAATAGACTCATGTCATTTGTATTTACAAAGACTGACAACTTTAAATGTGTTTTCGAAGACGTGTCTTATTTATAGCTGGAACTACTGATTGCAAATCACAAGGAAACAACGTTTTAGTTTGGAAATCGTCCTTTGGTGGTCCATAACATGACTCACTTGTTGTTGTCATTCTTCGATACCAACTTTTATTACGAGTGTTCGTATAATCGAATAGTAACAACCAAAGATTAAAGAGACGGACAATTGTTTTGTAGTCTACCAGTTCTTTTCGAACCCCCAGAGATTGCAACTGCTGTTTCGCGGCCTGATTCACTTTTCTTTAACCGGAAGAAGATGAAAGGCCACTTCCGCTCTAAGTGAAAGTGAGTAAAACTTGAAGATTTCTAACTTAGTAGACGCAAACCCCAACAGTAGACAGAGACCCCAACGTTTCTGTATGCTTCTGACTTATCGAGATTTTAACGCGTGTCACACACACCTGAACAGAGTTGCGTGACACTTTTAAAAGAAACATAGGTCACGCGCAAAGATACTCGTAAAATATATTCATATAGATGTCCGTAATTTTGAATTAATAAATTAGCAGGAAAGCAGCTAGTCAAGAGTACCCACCGCCAACTGGGACACAGCTCTTGTCTGACGGAATAGTGGGATACTACATTCATTCTTATAACTCACAAACGAAGTAACTGGACCCGAACAGCGAATCCGATAATTTATAGTCCTAGTAAGCAAACCAACAGACTACGCCAGTTCCGAAACGAAATAAAAACTCCATATTGCAATTCTTATTAAAATTAAACTGGAAAACTGACGATGTGGTCGTTGGGACCTCTTTCTGACAGATCACTTACCACAGAATAATCACTACTGCATGTACTACGAATTCTTTAAGCATTTTATGTTATACAGAAGCTAAAAAATAAACACATATTGATTAATTTACATGCATACGAAAATCCCGCATGTAATCCATATTAAATAGTACTGTTTCCGATACTGATTGTTTTATCTGATACCATCTTGATTTGGTTGTATTAAATCATTTAAATAAATATACAATAACCTCCAAATTGAGAAACAAACATTCACAATAAGTTTCAACGTTAGAATTGAGGACTCGTTGTAAGTTCCTTGTTCCACCATTTATCCTTCAATTTGCCGTTCTACCTAACAGTCAAAGTTTACACGTTACTGATGTTGCGCGAGTATTCTTACATTTTTGACATCTGCAACAACCGCACGTTGAGATTTTCCATTAATGTTTTTCGTGTCGTCGAATAAAAGAAGACGGCCTTGTTCTTCTGCCTTGCATAGGTTGAAAGGCACGTGTTGGAGCTGACCCTGTCAATATACAAGAAGGCCTGCTAGTAGCTGTTTCCCGCGCGTTTCCCTCCCCCATGTTCTTCCACCACTCCCTCCGTCTTCTGAGGACCATGTTCTCGCTTGCCACAAAAGGTTAAAAGCCTCCTTGACCTCCGGGTTTACTCGAACATTGCTGTGACATGTAAATGGTTTGGAAACACCTTGTTACAGTCTTGTTAGATATATTGAAACCTTTATAAATACATCCAGTTAAACCGCGTTTGGTTCGCTGACTTTAAATTAAAGAAAGAAAAGAGTTACTTTCAAGGGTGTTGAGCCACGGGAAGCCATTGCAAAAGAAAGGCAGCTCATAGTATCCAATCATATTTCTTCTTGTTAAGAGACCGGATGTAATCGTATATCTAACGGTCCGTTAGTTACGTTGTAGGATTTTTACGCACCTAAAAGCCGTTTCGAAACATGGTTCCGTGTGACAAAACATTTGACATTGTCCACAGTTCATTTATTCCACTAGTTCTGTTGGAACTGGAAACATGCATGCAATCGCTTGCATTACGGTTTTGGAATTCTTACCACCTCCTCAATAGAATTTGTAGAAAATGTACAATATATAGACCCAATTTCTTTTGATCGGATCCCTTTTTATAAAACCAGAAGAAGGTCCTTAAAACTGTCCAAGTTGCCACAAAAATTAATATGGATGATTTATTTTAGTTTCTCTAAAGTAAAAAAAGCTTACTTAAAACTTCAGTTTAAATAGAATATTCACACAACTGTGCATAAAACATTCCGAATATTCACATAACTGTGTACAAAACATTCAGAATATTCACATAACTGTGTACAAAACATTCAGAATATCCACATAACTGTGTACAAAACATTCAGAATATTCACATAACTGTGTATAAAACATTCATAATATTCACATAACTGTGTACAAAACATTCAGAATATTCACGTAACTGTGTACAAAACATTCAGAATATTCACATAACTGTGTACAAAACATTCAGAATATTCACATAACTGTGTACAAACATTCAGAATATTCACATAACTGTGTATAAAACATTCAAAAATATTCACACAACTGTGTATAAAACATTCAGAATATTCACACAACTGTGTACAAAACATTCAGAATATTCACATAACTGTGTACAAAACATTCAGAATATTCACATAACTGTGTACAAAACATTCAAAATATTCACACAACTGTGTACAAAACATTCAAAATATTCACACAACTGTGTATAAAACATTCAGAATATTCACATAACTGTGTATAAAACATTCAGAATATTCACATAACTGTGTATAAAACATTCAGAATATTCACATAACTGTGTATAAAACATTCAGAATATTCACACCGGCTGTGTACAAAAACATTCAGAATATTCACACAACGTTGTATAAAACATTCAGAATATTCACGCAACACATATTCACTGTTGTACAAAAACATTCAGAATATTCACATAACTGTGTACAAAACATTCAGAATATTCACATAACTGTGTATAAAACATTCAGAATATTCACATAACTGTGTATAAAAAACATTCAGAATATTCACATAACTGTGTACAAAACATTCAGAATATTCACACAACTGTGTATAAAACATCTTTCAGAATATTCACACAACTGTGTATAAAACATTCAGAATATTCACACAACTGTGTATAAAACATTCAGAATATTCACACAACTGTGTATAAAACATTCAGAATATTCACATAACTGTGTATAAAACATTCAGAATATTCACACAACTGTGTACAAAACATTCAGAATATTCACACAACTGTGTATAAAACATTCAGAATATTCACATAACTGTGTATAAAACATTCATAATATTCACATAACTGTGTACAAAACATTCACAATATTCACACAACTGTGTACAAAACATTCAGAATATTCACACAACTGTGTATAAAACATTCAGAATATTCACATAACTGTGTACAAAACATTCAGAATATTCACGTAACTGTGTGTACAAACATTCAGAATATTCACATAACTGTGTACAAAAACATTCAGAATATTCACACAACTGTGTACAAAACATTCAGAATATTCACATAACTGTGTATAAAACATTCAAAATATTCACACAACTGTGTATAAAACATTCAGAATATTCACACAACTGTGCACAAAACATTCAGAATATTCACATAACTGTGTACAAAACATTCAGAATATTCACATAACTGTGTACAAAACATTCAAAATATTCACACAACTGTGTACAAAACATTCAAAATATTCACACAACTGTGTATAAAACATTCAGAATATTCACATAACTGTGTATAAAACATTCAGAATATTCACATAACTGTGTATAAAACATTCAGAATATTCACATAACTGTGTATAAAACATTCAGAATATTCACAACTGTGTACAAAACATTCAGAATATTCACACAACGTGTATAAAACATTCAGAATATTCACATAACTGTGTACAAAACATTCAGAATATTCACATAACTGTGTACAAAACATTCAGAATATTCACATAACTGTGTATAAAACATTCAGAATATTCACATAACTGTGTATAAAACATTCAGAATATTCACATAACTGTGTACAAAACATTCAGAATATTCACACAACTGTGTACAAAACATTCAGAATATTCACACAACTGTGTATAAAACATTCAGAATATTCACACAACTGTGTATAAAACATTCAGAATATTCACACAACTGTGTATAAAACATTCAGAATATTCACACAACTGTGTATAAAACATTCAGAATATTCACATAACTGTGTATAAAACATTCAGAATATTCACACAACTGTGTACAAAACATTCAGAATATTCACACAACTGTGTATAAAACATTCAGAATATTCACATAACTGTGTACAAAACATTCAGAATATTCACATAACTGTGTACAAAACATTCAGAATATTCACACAACTGTGTACAAACATTCAGAATATTCACACAACTGTGTACAAAAACATTCAGAATATTCACACAATATTCACACAACTGTGTACAAAACATTCAGAATATTAATTTTAAACAAGGTATTCAATATGATCAGAAAATTTATACTCATAAATGTTTGTTCTTCCAAATTCTTAAAATGTCTTATTTTTGTTTGTTTTTAGCAAACCACAAAGCAATCCAATGGGCTATCTGTGTTTTTCCCACTACGGGTATCGAATCCCGATTTTTAGCGATGTAAGTCCATATACTTTCCGCTGAGCCATTGGAGAACAATTTTTTAATTTAGACACTAAAAGCAATCTAAACTTAACATGAGAATGTTTCCATGTAACTTGTAAGTGTTTTTGTTACCCATAAACCCATATCAGTATTAACCTTCCAGGTAACTTTACACGAGTTTCTTTGATCATCTTGTGACTCATACTTTTCGGATGTCCATTTATCTGACATAAGTATCATCGCGTGCTTCATAACTTACCAAGAAGTACTTCAAAATATTTCACTGTTCATCACTTGAAATATAGCTTCACACGAACATTATTTTATATGGGTTTCTTCCAACAACACGCCATATATACGTATGGTAATAATTACTGTTTGATTTTAAGATCAGTGAATGTTTCTTGGGTGTTCTCACATTCAATAAACAAAATGTTCAGATCGAAGTATATACGTAATCAGATATTGACACTCAGACAATTCTATATAATAGAGATTAAACTCAGTTACATATAACCAAATATTCACACTCAAACAGTTCTATATAAACAAATATTCACCTTCAGGCAGCTGTTTACATGTAACCAAAGATTCACACTCAAACAATTCTATATAAACAAATATTCACCTTCAGGCAGTTTTAGCTGGTTATGTAACCAAATATTCACACTTAAACAGTTCTATATAAACAATTATTCACCTTCAGGCAGTTTTAGCTGTTTACATGTAACCAAAGATTCACACTCAAACAGTTCTATATAAACAAATATTCACACACATACAGTTCTATATAAACAAAGATTCACACTCAAACAGTTCTATATAAACAAATATTCATACACATACAGTTCTATATAAACAAAGATTCACACTCAAACAGTTCTATATAAACAAATATTCACACACATACAGTTCTATATAAACAAAGATTCACACTCAAACAGTTCTATATAAACAAAGATTCACACTCAAACAGTTCTATATAACAAGGGTTCCTCCCTCCCTAAACAGGGTTCTTGACAAATTAGAAAGATACGAAACTGATTACTTAGAATCTAAAGATTGAAGAAATTTCCAACTATCTGCTGACTTCTTTCAGCACGAGCTCAACATTCCTGTTTTATTTTACCCCGTCACGTGCAAGTGGATCAACCTCAACTCCGATTTGTTAAAAGGAGATAGTTATGGCTGTTATTACGTTTCGTCATCTACCTCAGATGTCTCAAAATTGACACGCACACAAAATCCACCACAATCCACAGATTATAGCATATAAGCTCTAACTACAAGTTTGTCCTATGCACAGTACGACATATGGTCGTCTACTCGTAACGCCACGTGTCATGGAGCTTGGAGTAGGTTCCACATACACACACACACACACGCAGTAATGTCCCACAGCCAGACAGTTAAAAAAAAAAACTCTAGGGATCAGATATCACTGTGATGTTCCTTCTCCATTCGGTGACGTTCAAAGGACCCAGACTGAAAATTAGTAGTTTCGACATGGAAAAAGACTATTTTTGATTTAAGTAAAAGGAGATTTGCTGTAGTCTAAATAGGAAAGCACCCCCCACAACAGCGCGCGTGTTCTACCACTCTAGTGTGTTTAGTCGCACGTGCCGTCTCTTTTGGGAACCCGAGAAATACGCAAAGCTAGAACAGATTGTTCCAAAGAACAAATGAATAGATTTCCATTCAGCGCTGGCTTATTTCAACTGTTTTTCTCACGAATGAAATTCATTTGTGTGATGGATAAATATCAGAAAAATTCTCTGCACAGTCAGAGGTATAGCACAACAGAGAGAAAAACAGCAACAACTGTACACACTGAAATTTAAAATTATGAAGTACAAAATGAGACAAGCATCGCAGTCTGTATGCGTTAAAAATTAATTATAATAATTAGATCAGTAATTTCTCGCAAAAGTTAAGAAATGCGCAAATATTTCTCTTAACCTCGAGCTTCCAGAACGTTTAACGTTTCACATTTCGCGCGTCGTGAAAGACTGTAATCAGGTTTCAGATTAATATTTCGGGTTATACCTGTCTTTTTAAGTCTAAGTTACAGAGCAAATCGAAATATTGCTACGTTTGGTTGAAAAACGCTAATACTGTAATAAGCAACTTGTTTTTATTAAGAACTGTAATGCAATATGTGTGTCTAGATGCAAATGAGGTAAAAAAAAACCTATGCAGTTTTCATCCAAATAGTTGTTATGCAGCGACCGTTTTAAAGTTTCAACGAGGGTCATGACTTAGTATTAAATTAGTTTGTTCGTTTTTGTTTGTTTTAGTATTCTGCTCTGTCCATTACGTGGCATCAAACTACATATTTTAGCGGAAGTATACCCCTGACTTACTGGAGTACGACGACATCAAACAAGCCCGAGTTGGAGAACAATAGCTGGTAAAATACAACTTCTACAAGTTGTATCTCAGGAGGACTGGTATGGATATTAACAGTTTACAAGTTGTATCTCAAGAGGACTGGTATGGATATTAACAGTTTACAAGTTGTATCTCAGGAGGACTGGTATGGATATTAACAGTTTACAAGTTGTATCTCAGGAGGACTGGTATGGATATTAACAGTTTACAAGTTGTATCTCAGGAGGACTGGTATGGATATTAACAGTTTACAAGTTGTATCTCAGGAGGACTGGTATGGATATTAACAGTTTACAAGTTGTATCTCAGGAGGACTGGTATGGATATTAACAGTTTACAAGTTGTATCTCAGGAGGACTGGTATGGATATTAACAGTTTACAAGTTGTATCTCAGGAGGACTGGTATGGATATTAACAGTTTACAAGTTGTATCTCAGGAGGACTGGTATGGATATTAACAGTTTACAAGTTGTATCTCAGGAGGACTGGTATGGATATTAACAGTTTACAAGTTGTATCTCAGGAGGACTGGTATGGATATTAACAGTTTACAAGTTGTATCTCAGGAGGACTGGTATGGATATTAACAGTTTACAAGTTGTATCTCAGGAGGACTGGTATGGATATTAACAGTTTACAAGTTGTATCTCAGGAGGACTGGTATGGATATTAACAGTTTACAAGTTGTATCTCAGGAGGACTGGTATGGATATTAACAGTTTACAAGTTGTATCTCAGGAGGACTGGTATGGATATTAACAGTTTACAAGTTGTATCTCAGGAGGACTGGTATGGATATTAACAGTTTACAAGTTGTATCTCAGGAGGACTGGTATGGATATTAACAGTTTACAAGTTGTATCTCAGGAGGACTGGTATGGATATTAACAGTTTACAAGTTGTATCTCAGGAGGACTGGTATGGATATTAACAGTTTACAAGTTGTATCTCAGGAGGACTGGTATGGATATTAACAGTTTACAAGTTGTATCTCAGGAGGACTGGTATGGATATTAACAGTTTACAAGTTGTATCTCAGGAGGACTGGTATGGATATTAACAGTTTACAAGTTGTATCTCAGGAGGACTGGTATGGATATTAACAGTTTACAAGTTGTATCTCAGGAGGACTGGTATGGATATTAACAGTTTACAAGTTGTATCTCAGGAGGACTGGTATGGATATTAACAGTTTACAAGTTGTATCTCAGGAGGACTGGTATGGATATTAACAGTTTACAAGTTGTATCTCAGGAGGACTGGTATGGATATTAACAGTTTACAAGTTGTATCTCAGGAGGACTGGTATGGATATTAACAGTTTACAAGTTGTATCTCAGGAGGACTGGTATGGATATTAACAGTTTACAAGTTGTATCTCAGGAGGACTGGTATGGATATTAACAGTTTACAAGTTGTATCTCAGGAGGACTGGTATGGATATTAACAGTTTACAAGTTGTATCTCAGGAGGACTGGTATGGATATTAACAGTTTACAAGTTGTATCTCAGGAGGACTGGTATGGATATTAACAGTTTACAAGTTGTATCTCAGGAGGACTGGTATGGATATTAACAGTTTACAAGTTGTATCTCAGGAGGACGTGGTATGGATATTAACAGTGTTACAAGTTGTATCTCAGGAGGACTGGTATGGATATTAACAGTTTTACAAGTTGTATCTCAGGAGGACTGGTATGGATATTAACAGTTTACAAGTTGTATCTCAGGATAGACTGGTATGGATATTAACAGTTTACAAGTTGTATCAAGAGGAGGACTGGTATGGACATTAACAGATTACAAGTTGTATCTCAGGAGGACTGGTATGAAGGATATTAACAGTTTACAAGTTGTATCTCAGGAGGACTGGTATGATATTAACAGTCTTATCAAAATAAAGTAGACATCTTCTTATGACGTCTTCAGGTTAATCAAATGTTTTGTTGGCTACTTGAATTGCAGGAAAAAAGTAATAGTCATATAACAGTTTTACAGTATAGATCAAGATGTATTACAGTTTTACAGTATAGATCAAGATGTCCCTTGATGGCTCGCTGTATGACAGTTTTACAGTATAGATCAAGATGTCCCTTGATGGTTCTGCAGTATGACAGTTTTACAGCATAGATCAAGATGTCCCTTGATGGTTCTGCAGTATGACAGTTTTACAGTATAGATCAAGATGTCCCTTGATTGTTCTGCTGTATGACAGTTTTACAGTATAGATCAAGATGTCCCTTGATGGCTCCGCTGTATTGGTTTGGTTTGTTTTGAATTTCTTGTAAAGCTACACGAGGGCTATCTGCGCCAGTCGTCCTTAATTTAGCAGTGTAAGACTAGAAGGAAAGCAGCTAGTCATCACCACCCACCGCCAACTCTTGGGCTACTTTTTTACCAACGAATAGTGGGATTGACTGTAACATTATAACGCCCCCACGGCTGAAATGGCGAGCATGTTTGGTGCGACCGGGATTCGAACTCGCGGCCCTCAGTCTAAGAGTGCTTTAACCACCTGGCCATGTCGGGCCTGTGTCATGACATAGAGGATGACATGGATCTACACGATAACTAGATTATGTCATAAAATAGAGGGCGACATCATGATATGGGTGATGATATTAATATACAAAATAATTAGATAGTATCACGACATAAATATGAATTGTTGACATTCTTAGAATTTAAAACACCTGAAAGAAATTGGCACTTTTGAAAATTGATCTGAAAATAGGTGGGTTTATTTATTATTATTATTATTATTATTATTTATTGTCAAATGAAGCATTTTAAATATCATTTCTCATAATCAGTAAGGAGTAGTTACTGTTCACACACATTAGGCCCAGCATGGCCATGCGTGTTAAGGCGTGCGACTCGTAATCTGAGGGTCGCGGGTTCGCATCCCCATCGTGCCAAACATGCTAGCCATTCCAGCCGTGGGGGCGTTATAATGTGACGGTCAATACCACTATTCGTTGGTAAGTTGATTGATGATTTCACCTTCGTTGTATTCAACAAACAGGCAAATCTAGAGTTTTCTCTTATCATTATTTGGCATGGCCACATGATTAAGGCACAAGACTCGTAATCCGAGGATCGCGGGTTCGAATCCCCATCAAACCAAACATGCTCGCCCTTTCAGCCATGGGGCGTTATAATATAACTGTCAATCCCACTATTCGTTGGTAAAGGAGTAACCCAAAAGTTAGCGGTAGGTGATGATGACTAGTTGCCTTCCCTCTAGTCTCACACTGCTAAATTAGGGACGGCTAGTGCAGATAGCTTTGCGTGAAATTAAAAAAAAAAATCCAAACCAAACCTTTATTAGTGTAACATGGTTCCTCATTTGTTCGCTAGAGTTCCGTGGTCTTGGAGGGAGTGGACTTGTCAGTAAAGGAAAACTGTAAGTACCAACTTAGTTTATTCTGCCCAGCAGGGAGCTGTCACCTCATGAGATGCTAAAAGCTAGAAAATCCTCAAAGTTGGTATTCCATAGTTTGAACAAATAGCGTAATGTGTTTTCCACGGAACCGGGAACGGGATTGCTAAGGTTAAAGTGGGTTTTGACAAGTTTATAGACTTTCAAAGTAGATTAGTGTACATTTCTTTTTCTCCAAAGCTGAGAAAAAAAGGTTGAACTTTAAACAGAACGAAACCACCGCAGATGTTTTCACCTGAACTTTCAGTAGATTTCTACCCCATTGTCATTCTTACTGTTTCTTTAGTTGTTTGTTTACTGTGTACAATGGTTCATATGTGTTCATTTAATTCAAATATTAACAGTGTTTATGGCAAAGTTTTGTGCACATTGGCAGAAAGTGTTATTTCCCAATTGCTTATGCCTAAAGTAAATGAAAAAAGACCTATTTTTATCTTCACACTTTGCTTTTGTGACCTGGGAACGTATAACGAAAACATGATGGGAGACTATATTTGATGGCTGATACGTGAAAGTGATTTACATTACAGTAGCAAATCTCGAAAAACTACTCACTTCTAAACATTTTTGTATAACTTTAGTATAAATACATGTACATCTTCATTCGTATGTTGTTTTATTCAGACCTTATGTAAATGAAAATGTACAAATTTGCCAGTTTTTACATAGAAAATCAGTTAATTTCTAAATTTCATTATCCAGGTCACAAAATCAAAGTTTGAAGGGAATAATGGCCATTTTCTGTACTTTTACAACATAAACAATTAAGAAATAACACATACTATCCAGGAACAAAATTTGTGTTACATAGTGTTATCCTTCTGGTAAAACTAAAACACTGGTCCACAAACACTTCTGGATGACGTCATAAACTGCTCCTCGAATTATTTTTGAAATCAGAAGTAAATAATCATTCTTAGTTCATTGTATGGAGCTTTCAATCCGTTTGAATAAAACTCGAATGCAGCATATCGATTGGTTAGTTTAAATTAAAAAAAAAAACTGGATCTAATTTCTAACAATAAAATAAATAGATAAATAACATTATCCGGTTATTTTAGGTTAAATATTCTGGTTATTGTTAAGTAAAACTATTTTTGTGCGGTCAGGTGAGGTGTTCTTTGTTTTATGTAAATACCTACGACGAACAATAAAGCAAACACATATTCTTAATACGGCTGGAACGGGTATTAAAACTTCAATTAAAATAAAGTACAGACCTTCTTAGGTCATCTTTAGGTTAACCATACCAGGTCATCACGAATAAAGCAAACAAAATCACCTGGCCATACATTTGTTTGTTTATGTTTGAATATCGCGCAAGGCTACAAGTGGGCCATCTGCACTTCCCGTCCATAATTTTAGCAGTTTAAGACTAAAGAGAACGCAGCTAGTCATCACCACCCACCGCCAACTCTTGAGCTACTCTTTACCAACGAATAGTGGGACTGACCGTTACATTGTAACGCGCCCACGGCTGAAAGGGCGAGCATGTTTGGTGCGACCGGGACTCGAACCCGTGACTCTCAGATTACTATTCGAACGCCCTAACCACCTGGACATCCATAGAGTTGAAGAGACTTTTTATCGAGTTTTCTGCAGACCATGTGGATAACACTAAATGTTCTAAATCTTACGTTTCACTCGTATACTAAGTTCCAGTTTTTAAATTAATTAAAAATGATTGAAGCATGTATGTTACGAACTGTTCATTTGAAGACAACAGTCTGTTGCTCCAAAACTGAAGAAAGCGTTATTAACCAATGGGCTTAAAAAAGATTGTGTAACACTGTTTTTTCATCACTGCCTGGATAATATCTTATATTGGTTACGCGCGAGTTTTCTATGACTAACACAAAGGTAATACATCGATAAAAACAACAACGTATGATAAGTACACATGTCAAGACGGGTAGCACATCCATATCTGTCCCTGAGTTATGAAACTAGACAAAGATGAATTTGTTTCTAATTTCTAAATTACATCGTTTCCTATTTGTTCGTTTGATGTTGTTTTAATCCAGTGTGGGATACCCACTCTGATTAAGTCCACTCCATGAAAAACAAACTAACCAGTACAAGACGATTACATGCTTGACTCGTAAGGTGAGGATCACGGGTTCGAATCCCTGTCTTCCTAAATATTCTTGTCTTTACAGCCGTGGGAGCGTTATAATGGTACAATCAATCCTACTATTTGTTGGTAAAAAAAAATAGAGCAACAGTTAACGGCGGGTAGCGATGACTAACTGTCATCTCTCTAGTCTTACACTAATTAGGGACGGCTAGTGCAAACAGTCCTCGTGTAGCTTTGCGCGAAATTCAAAACAAACCAAACAATCAAGACGAATTACAACTCATATGAAATACACGGAAACTACTTGCAAAACAAAAGGTTACATAGAGCGGTCCCCCGCTAGGATAACGCTAAAATCTTGGGTTCGATTCTCCACGGTATACACAGCAACTGGTCCAGTGTGGCTTTGTTCTAAGTGGATCAAATACTCAAAGCGTAATTTAAGATGCCAATAAAAAAACACGAAGTCCAGGAGTGACAGGGATCAAACGCGGGATTAGCATGCATTAGGTCCGTGGACATGTCGATTATATGAAAGAGGTGAAATAGTGACGTCAGGAGCACGAGAGTGACACACAGAAAATCCAACGTGGTTCATAAGAGATCTGGGAACGTTTAGATGGTGCGTACAATGATCAGGGATACTTGAGTGATGCGCATTGAGTCTAGGACGAAATAATACACGTTTGCACTATGAATAAACTGAAACTATGAATAAATGAATAAGTTTATGCATTTGTAAAGAAGGGGAAAACTGCATTAAACTTAAATTAAAGCGAAAAAACGACGTTGTAAACATTGATTCAATTCATTCTATGATTAACTGACGAGGGTCGCGGGTTCGAATCCCGGTCGCATCAAACAAGCTCGCCCTTTAAGCCGTGGGGGCTTTATAATGTGACGGCCAATCCCAATGTTCTTTGGTAAAAGAGTAGCCCAAGAGATGGCGGTGGGTCATGAAGACTAGCTGCCTTCCTTCTAGTCTTACACTGTTAAATTAGGGACGGCAAGCGCAGATAGCCCTCGAGTAGCTTTGCGCAACATTCAAAACAAACCAATAACATGTGTAATTTTTTACATTAAAGTTTAATAGATAAAGTCTGGTTTCTAATTAGTGTTGGTGAGACAAATATTTATGTTATAATAGTATTACGTTACTATTGTAGATGTGTGAAGAATTCTGCTCATAAAACATGAAAAGCAACTTTATTCGCTGATTTGATTTCTGGTCCCATTATCTTTGTTTTATTCTCTTTATAAATGTATTTATGAAAATATTTATGCTAATATCATGGATGAAATCTTAAACTGTGTCAATGAAACAATGAGTAATATAAATTATTCGTACTCCAATGCAAACATAACTCAGCCAGTTATGTAAGTTTCACGCTGTGTCAATATGTCTATTTACATTGTAAAAAAAAAGTTATATTAATAGCTATGTTTTTACTCTATCAAGAGTAGTGGGCAGTTGTTATGTTATTTTAATAAGTTAACACTAACGATATTTTTCCTTCCACTTTGTTAATAGGTCACAGTAGTCGTGACGAGACTTTGTATTGTGTCAATATCCAATGAGAAATAACAAGTTTTAAATGTTCACATTGTTACAATAGGAATGTAAGGAGGGATGAGTAGTTCTTCTGATCCAATAAATCTGACAACAATGATAAGTTTTAAATGTTCACATTGTTACAATAAGAATGTAAGGAGGGATGAGTAGTTCTTCTGATCCAATAAATCTGACAACAATGATAAGTTTTAAATGTTCACATTGTTACAATAAGAATGTAAGGAGGGATGAGTAGTTCTTCTGATCCAATAAATCTGACAACAATGATAAGTTTTAAATGTTCACATTGTTACAATAAGAATGTAAGGAGGGATGAGTAGTTCTTCTGATCCAATAAATCTGACATTAATAACAAGTTTTAAACTTTCACATTGTTACAATAAGAATGTAAGGAGGGATGAGTAGTTCTTCTGATCCAATAAATCTGACATTAATAATAAGTTTTAAACTTTCACATTGTTACAATAAGAATGTAAGGAGGGATGAGTAGTTCTTCTGATCCAATAAATCTGACATTAATAATAAGTTTTAAACTTTCACATTGTTACAATAAGAATGTAAGGAGGGATGAGTAGTTCTTCTGATCCAATAAATCTGACATTAATAATAAGTTTTAAGTTTTCACACTGTTACAATAAGAATGTAAGGAGGGATGAGTAGTTCTTCTGATCCAATAAATCTGACATTAATAATAAGTTTTAAACTTTCACACTGTTACAATAGGAATGTAAGGAGGGATGAGTAGTTCTTCTGATCCAATAAATCTGACATTAATAATAAGTTTTAAACTTTCACACTGTTACAATAAGAATGTAAGGAGGGATGAGTAGTTCTTCTGATCCAATAAATCTGACATTAATAATAAGTTTTAAATGTTCACACTGTTACAATAAGAATGTAAGGAGGGATGAGTAGTTCTTCTGATCCAATAAATCTGACATTAATAATAAGTTTTAAACTTTCACATTGTTACAATAAGAATGTAAGGAGGGATGAGTAGTTCTTCTGATCCAATAAATCTGACATTAATAATAAGTTTTAAGTTTTCACACTGTTACAATAAGAATGTAAGGAGGGATGAGTAGTTCTTCTGATCCAATAAATCTGACATTAATAATAAGTTTTAAACTTTCACATTGTTACAATAAGAATGTAAGGAGGGATGAGTAGTTCTTCTGATCCAATAAATCTGACATTAATAACAAGTTTTAAGTTTTCACACTGTTACAATAAGAATGTAAGGAGGGATGAGTAGTTCTTCTGATCCAATAAATCTGACATTAATAACAAGTTTTAAATTTTCACATTGTTACAATAAGAATGTAAGGAGAGATGAGTAGTTCTTCTGATCCAATAAATCTGACAACAATGATAAGTTTTAAATGTTCACATTGTTACAATAAGAATGTAAGGAGGGATGAGTAGTTCTTCTGATCCAATAAATCTGACAACAATGATAAGTTTTAAATGTTCACATTGTTACAATAAGAATGTAAGGAGGGATGAGTAGTTCTTCTGATCCAATAAATCTGACAACAATGATAAGTTTTAAATGTTCACATTGTTACAATAAGAATGTAAGGAGGGATGAGTAGTTCTTCTGATCCAATAAATCTGACAACAATGATAAGTTTTAAATGTTCACATTGTTACAATAAGAATGTAAGGAGGGATGAGTAGTTCTTCTGATCCAATAAATCTGACAACAATGATAAGTTTTAAATGTTCACATTGTTACAATAAGAATGTAAGGAGGGATGAGTAGTTCTTCTGATCCAATAAATCTGACAACAATGATAAGTTTTAAATGTTCACATTGTTACAATAAGAATGTAAGGAGGGATGAGTAGTTCTTCTGATCCAATAAATCTGACAACAATGATAAGTTTTAAATGTTCACATTGTTACAATAAGAATGTAAGGAGGGATGAGTAGTTCTTCTGATCCAATAAATCTGACAACAATGATAAGTTTTAAATGTTCACATTGTTACAATAAGAATGTAAGGAGGGATGAGTAGTTCTTCTGATCCAATAAATCTGACAACAATGATAAGTTTTAAATGTTCACATTGTTACAATAAGAATGTAAGGAGGGATGAGTAGTTCTTCTGATCCAATAAATCTGACAACAATGATAAGTTTTAAATGTTCACATTGTTACAATAAGAATGTAAGGAGGGATGAGTAGTTCTTCTGATCCAATAAATCTGACAACAATGATAAGTTTTAAATGTTCACACTGTTACAATAAGAATGTAAGGAGGGATGAGTAGTTCTTCTGATCCAATAAATCTGACAACAATGATAAGTTTTAAATGTTCACATTGTTACAATAAGAATGTAAGGAGGGATGAGTAGTTCTTCTGATCCAATAAATCTGACAACAATGATAAGTTTTAAATGTTCACATTGTTACAATAAGAATGTAAGGAGGGATGAGTAGTTCTTCTGATCCAATAAATCTGACAACAATGATAAGTTTTAAATGTTCACATTGTTACAATAAGAATGTAAGGAGGGATGAGTAGTTCTTCTGATCCAATAAATCTGACAACAATGATAAGTTTTAAATGTTCACATTGTTACAATAAGAATGTAAGGAGGGATGAGTAGTTCTTCTGATCCAATAAATCTGACAACAATGATAAGTTTTAAATGTTCACATTGTTACAATAAGAATGTAAGGAGGGATGAGTAGTTCTTCTGATCCAATAAATCTGACAACAATGATAAGTTTTAAATGTTCACATTGTTACAATAAGAATGTAAGGAGGGATGAGTAGTTCTTCTGATCCAATAAATCTGACAACAATGATAAGTTTTAAATGTTCACATTGTTACAATAAGAATGTAAGGAGGGATGAGTAGTTCTTCTGATCCAATAAATCTGACAACAATGATAAGTTTTAAATGTTCACATTGTTACAATAAGAATGTAAGGAGGGATGAGTAGTTCTTCTGATCCAATAAATCTGACAACAATGATAAGTTTTAAATGTTCACATTGTTACAATAAGAATGTAAGGAGGGATGAGTAGTTCTTCTGATCTAATAAATCTGACAACAATGATAAGTTTTAAATGTTCACATTGTTACAATAAGAATGTAAGGAGGGATGAGTAGTTCTTCTGATCCAATAAATCTGACAACAATGATAAGTTTTAAATGTTCACATTGTTACAATAAGAATGTAAGGAGGGATGAGTAGTTCTTCTGATCCAATAAATCTGACAACAATGATAAGTTTTAAATGTTCACATTGTTACAATAAGAATGTAAGGAGGGATGAGTAGTTCTTCTGATCCAATAAATCTGACAACAATGATAAGTTTTAAATGTTCACATTGTTACAATAAGAATGTAAGGAGGGATGAGTAGTTCTTCTGATCCAATAAATCTGACAACAATGATAAGTTTTAAATGTTCACATTGTTACAATAAGAATGTAAGGAGGGATGAGTAGTTCTTCTGATCTAATAAATCTGACAACAATGATAAGTTTTAAATGTTCACATTGTTACAATAAGAATGTAAGGAGGGATGAGTAGTTCTTCTGATCCAATAAATCTGACAACAATAATAAGTTTTAAATGTTCACATTGTTACAATAAGAATGTAAGGAGGGATGAGTAGTTCTTCTGATCTAATAAATCTGACATTAATGATAAGTTTTAAATGTTCACATTGTTACAATAAGAATGTAAGGAGGGATGAGTAGTTCTTCTGATCCAATAAATCTGACAACAATGATAAGTTTTAAATGTTCACATTGTTACAATAAGAATGTAAGGAGGGATGAGTAGTTCTTCTGATCCAATAAATCTGACAACAATGATAAGTTTTAAATGTTCACATTGTTACAATAAGAATGTAAGGAGGGATGAGTAGTTCTTCTGATCCAATAAATCTGACAACAATGATAAGTTTTAAACTGTTCACATTGTTACAATAAGAATGTAAGGAGGGATGAGTAGTTCTTCTGATCCAATAAATCTGACAACAATGATAAGTTTTAAATGTTCACATTGTTACAATAAGAATGTAAGGAGGGATGAGTAGTTCTTCTGATCCAATAAATCTGACATTAATAATAAATTTTGACACAGTTGGTAGCGATAAATTCACACATAAGTCAGTTAATGTACGGTATCATTAATTTCTGTTTCACACTTTAAGACTCTGGGTTTCTTATTCTTCGACTTTGTCCACTTTTCCTTTCTGGAGATAATTCCAGTCATTAATTTATGTTTTGTCTTCAACATCCAAACAATAAAATCCCCAGATTTTGTGTGTGTGTATGTGTGTTTTCTTACAGCAAAGGCACATCGAGCTATCTGCTGAGTCCACGGAGGAGAATCGAACCCCTGTTTTCCAGATTTTGTGTATGATAAAGTATTACTATTGAATTAAAACGAAATGCTATTGACAATTGGTTGGTTGTTCCAAAAGTAATAATTCAGTTTCTAAATACATTGAAACCAGCAAAAAACATATTTTTAACCGTCAAAGTGGGAAGCATGCAAATTATGTAGCATTTTTTTTATTTCGAATGTTTCTTTCCTTGAGTACGCTTTGTTTACTTTAAAGATCTGTTTCTATAATATTGTTTGTAGTCACAAACAACCTCACAGTAAAAGTTTTAACTTTTTTTTTTTAAATCTTATTGGCACATCATCTACTTTCTGGAAATTTCTTAAAACTAGGGTCACTTGGCTAACACGAGTTCGTACCTTTACGTGTGTTGGTTATTACGTTGTTGTCATTGGGAAGGGACAAGAGATATCTCGGTAGTTCACAGCAGGGACCGCCACCGACAGTTAGTGAATTACTAGGGCCGGGAAATATGATTAGGGAAGAAAGAATAATGCGTGAATCCGTTTATATAAACACCACTCTATGAGATACTCCAGGAAGACGGGACAAAAGAAGTTGAACACGTGGGAAGTGAAAGTTTTAAAAAATGTTCTGCTACCTAACAAAAGATAAAAGCCTTGCTGACAGGCGTGTACGAAGAGAATAAACACACTGACAGTCTAAATTGGCCATATTTTTTTTTATTACTCACTGAAGATCTTTACAACTGAAAGCCTACAACCAAGTATTCTTCAGGGAATAAGCCCAGGCCATTCTCCAAACAGATGTGGCCATCTCTTTGCTTATGTCCTGCTAACCACACTTACGGTTTTTATCAGGCCAGTTAACCTAAAGATGTCTTTATAAAGGACTGTTTTTTTTTTCCCTGTGTGTGTGTGTGTGTTTTTTCTGTTAGAGCCACGGCAGATCAAAGAGCCTAACGAATCCAAACATTACAAGCCACGAACATCTAATCATAACTGTTTAGGTTAAGTGACATTCACGTAACATTTTAAGTTTGAAAATCTCATTTTATTTGTGGAGTTAAGCGCAATGGGCTGTATGTGCTCTGCCCACCACGGGTATCAAAACCCGGTTTCTACCGTTGTAAGTCCGCAGACATACCGCTATGCCACTGAGGGAGGGAGGGCTTAAAAAGTCGTCCTTATCTTTCATCCATTAATTTCTTCAAGTTCTGTAACGTCCTATAAACTTAGTCTTAGGAACCACTTCAATATCATCGCATAGTTTTAGGTTTATTAAAGGCTTAGGATAATTCGGTGTAATATACGCTTCAATGACACTTATACCGAAATCTGAGTTTTCCGCCAGAAGTTACAAAAATTCATCGGTCCTCTCAAATAACTAAGTAATTAAGTTATTAATGTTGTTGCGTTTTAAAATTATTTTATTATTTAAATAAGTATTATTGCCTTAATATTAACAAATTATATAAATCGCCACGTGTGAAGATAAACACAAAACATACATACAAAAAGAATTACGCAAAATTATTAATCACGTTCACGTTTTGTAAAGTCCAGTTTATCTGTAAATGAAAAAACAAACAACACAAATTTGACCAATACGCCATAATACCAGAGAGATGTCATCTTCCGAAGCTGGACAAAAAAAAAACAATACAACACCAACTATCGCTTCCATATTGCAAACCACGTACACTTGTGAATTACTTCATATCTCACATTTAGGTTAATTCTTCGATGAAAGTAAGTTCCAAAAATAAAACACTCACACTATGACGATTCTTTTGCGTTTGGCTCGGCATGGCCAGGTGGGTTAAGGCGTTCGACTCGTAATCTGAGGGTCACGGGTTCGAATCCCGGTCGCACAAAACCTGCTCGCGTTTTCAACCGTGGGTGCGTTATAAAGTGACGATTAAATCCCACTATTCGTTCGTAAAAGAGTAGCCCAAGAGTTGGCGGTGGGTGGTGATGAATAGCTGCCTTCCCTCTAGTCTTACACTGCTAAATTAGAAACGGCTAGTGCGGATAGCCCTCGAGTGGTTTTGCGCGAAGTTTAAAAAACAAAAGACAAACAAATCTTTTGCGTT
>NC_134832.1:54212763-54248343 GCF_004210375.1 Tachypleus tridentatus | reverse complement strand
CCCATGTTTTCTGTCGGGCTGGCAAAAGATTACAGATTTCCTAACGACAAAATACGGGGCTCAATTCCCAAGTAGTACACATAGCAAAGACAGCCTATTGTGTAGTTTTCTGCTTCCTACAATATGCTCATCGCGAGTGTGTTTGTATTTTTGTGCGAAATATTTCTGTGTACTTGAGTATATATATATATATCATTGACTTATTTCCCTTCGTCTTCTATTCTCTCCACTTGCCAAAGGCTACAAAGAAGAAATAATTTGCTACCTTTTCTAAACATTAGCGTCTTTTATCTTTAGGTGCTGCAAACGGCACGTAGATTTTTGTTTTTTCAAGTACAATCTTTCAGCTCATGGCTTCGTCTCTTAGCGGATTTGAGAGCTAATTATGTCCGCGGCTATTAAGTATTCTCTTTTGTCATTATAAGAGAGTCAATACCCTGTTCAATTATACGCCCAACCCTAGCATAAAAATCGAAATAGCTACAGTTAGTAAGGTTGACAACCATTTTCACCTAACCTTCACCCCGTACAAATTTGTGGTTTACTTTTTTTTTTTTAGATAATGTGGGAATAGGAAGTTTGTCCATCTAAGTCAAGTTATGAGAACTGGAAGAGTAAAATTCTTCAGTTATTTATAGAAATTAATACTCTCTTCAGATCTTAGCGGAAGTTAAGAAATCGTGTTTGTAAGTTCTTGTACAAACATAAATACTTCAACTTACAATGAGAATGTTTGTTTGTTTTGAATTTCGAACAAAACTACTCAACTCGAGGGCTCTCTGTGCTAGCCGTCCCTAATTCAGCAGTTTAAGACTAGAGAGACGGAGGCTAGTCTTCACCATCCACCGCCAACTCTTGGGCTACTCTTTTACCAACGAATAATGGGATTGAACGTCGCTTTATAAAGCTCCCACGGCTATAAAGGCCAGCATGTTTCGTGCGACGGGGATTCGAACCCGTGACTCTCAGATTAACGAACGCTTTAACCCACCTGACCATGCCGGACCTTATAGAGATTTTCTTTTCAACTAAAGTAAGTTGATATGAGCCAGTAAGTTTCCTTTGAAAACATTTTAGATAAGTATAATGGTGAAAGTTTCTTATTCCTGTCATGAACTTGTACTTCGTTTGTTAGGGACGCCTAGCAGAGATACCCATCGAGTAGCTTTATGCGAAGTTCAAAAATCAAAACCTTCTTTAATATAATTGTGTATTTTATCTGGTTACAACCTAATTATAATTTTAGAAATAGCTGAATTAATAAAATAATGAGGATGAATTTTCTCTCAATAATCTGGGGTCTGGTACGTGAAAGTGATTTACATTACAGTCTCAAATCTCGAAAAACTACTCACTTCTAAGCATTTTTGTATAACTTTAGTATAAATACATGTAAATCTTGATTCATATGTTGTTTTATACAGATCTTATGTAAATTAAAATGTTCAAATTTGTCCATTTTTATATAGAAATGGTTTATTTATAAATTTCATTAATCAGGTCACAAAAACAAACTTTGAAGGGAAAAATGGCCATTTTCTATACTTTTACAACATTAGTGATTAAGAAATAACACATACTATCTAGTAACAAAATGTGTTACCTAGTGTAAGTCAGTCACATAAAACATACACGTATCACAATAAACATTTTAATACTCAAATACGAGCACGATTAGAAAAATATTCAAAACGAATGTTTTCACACGTTTCGAAAAGATGGCTAAAATTATGAAACTAGTTAAACTAACAATTTAGTTTCGTCATTGTTAATTTAGTTTTCATGAGTTTTCAATGTATAACGCCTGACGCGAATTTTTTTCAAAACAATTTTATACTTTCATACTGGATAAAGCTGGATTTCTTCCTTTGATGTACATGTTCTCGTCAGTTACCACCAACTCTAAGCCTAATCAAAACAACGTACTTTAAAATAATCAAGCTCTCTCACAATGTTTCACGATCTGACTTGAATAACCTTGTGTTTTAAACAGTTTTCTTGATTTTATATCATGATAACATTGCATATTTACAAATTTAATTTTGCGATGCTTTGAGAAACAATAACTTAAACTTATTTCAGTTCGCATTGACCTCAGAACATGTGGAGTATAAATTTTGGTTTAGATTAAAGTTTGTTTGTTTTGAGATTTTGAAACACTTATAGTCCGACATTATTTGATATGCGTTGAAATATATAATCAAATATATTTCACTTGCCACATTAAAGTGAAGTTTGGAAGTGAACCTTTCATGACAAATATTTAATATTTGTTTAAATATGTTAAATAAATTACAGTAATTATACTGCTAGAAAAATATTTATTAATACACATATAATAATTCAATTGTAGATTGCTTTTAACGTCTACGGGATTCAATCCCCGTCACACCGAATATGCTCGCCTTGAAACCGTGAATTCGTTATAATGTAACAGACAATCCCTTTTTCCGTTGGTGAAAATAGTCCATGAGTTGAAGGAGGGTGGTGTTGACCAGCTGCCTTCCCTAAATCTGTCATTTGTAAATTTGCAATAACTAGTTCAGATCGTCCTCGAATAGCTTTTAGAAAAATAAATAATCTGACCTTCTAGGAAGTGTGGAATTGGACGTTAGCCATTTAATAAACAGGGTATGATCAATAAATTCAGCTGCCATGTTTATACCCAAAAAACAATGTTTACATGCAGTTGAAGCAACTCATCAAATTATACTTTATGGTGGCGATCCACTCTTTATCGTTGCTGTTCAACGAACTGCACCATAAGGAACTGTATTGTCGTGAACTTTACCGTACAGCCTGGGATTCACTGGCGTCACACGCTAATGAAACAGAGAAGAAAAAATATTTGTTCACGTGAAAATATGTTAAAAATATACAATACGTATAAACGTGTTCGTTTGAAATAACATCTAGCTTTAGTTTTCCGAGTCCAAAATACATACCACGAAGACCTGGTTGTGATATAATTATTTCTATGTGGCCTCTTTGACCTGTTATAAACTTTACTTAAAAGTTCAAATGTTTAATGAACATATGTGAGAATAGCATCAAACATGCCCCGAACATATTCAGGTGTGTTTAAATATAGAAATTTTGGCGTAAAGAATTGTCGTTACCCATAGTTCACGTTTTGTGCCGAAATAATCTCACCAAAAACGTTAACGCACCCAATATTTTCTATATCCATATTAGTAACAACAAAACAGACACACAACCTGGCTTCTAAAGCTCCTATGGTAAAACCAATGCTTTGGTCTGCACTTAGCCATCTTACGATATTTCCATTTGAATACGTCAGATCCGGGCCAGTGCTGTGAGCTTATACGTTTTGTTTCTTTTTCATAGAAAATAGGTATGCTCGAAATAATCCTAATGGAATATTGAATCATACAACGCTAACTTTAAAAAGTAATATTTATATGTGAGTTTGTTTATCCAGACGTTAAAGTGTTTCATTCGTTGTTTGAAGTTAAGCTACAAAGCTACACAAGTATCGAAACTCGTTTATTAGCGTTGTTAATCCGCAGACATTACGCTGTGCTTATGGGGATGGGGCGCCATTTTTTACTTTAAAAAAAAAGATTGTAACAAAACATTTATGTAACTCCAAATAAACACTTGAGACATGTCACACTTGATTTTAAAACCCTTACTAATGGACATGATAAAAGAATCATTTGAATAAATTTCTGTTTTATTACTTGAAATGTAATGGTGTAAACATTAGGTGAAATGTCAAAGTTTCATAGTGGACGTTTAGCGCTTTAGTATTCCTTCTCTAAACACTCGCAGACGTATCCGAATAGTTTTGACATTTATTATAATGTTAATCTTACACTACGAAGAATCAGAGAGAAATTTCCAGTGCCTACCCATCAATTACCTCAGCACTTATCTAATACACATTATTTACCTTCAGGGCACATTTAGATAATTAGACAACATCCAAAAACAATATCCGTGTTTTCAAACCCAAGGCAATTTACGTCTACTAAAGAATGTTATTTGTAATAAATGTTAATTTCTTGAAATTTCTACCCTGTTCGACTGTACATACGTAGGAAGTTGACAAAGTGTTACGGTTTTAAACTACAAGTAACGATTTTACTGAATGTAGATTGTATCTGGTTTTGATATTTTTACTTTAAACAAAGCAACAATTTACTGTTTGACAACTTTTTTTTTTTTATAATCCAGGTTTTTATGTGAATTCTGTTCTGTCTTATCTACACAAACATTATCCGAATTGTAGCCGATCATAAACTGTGGACCATTCAAGAAATACTAATGGAACGCAACAATAAGGCTCAAACACTACCCTTAAATTGTGTAAAATATTCAAGAAAATATTGATGGAAGTCAACAATAAAGGCTCAAACACTATCCTTAAATTGTGTAAACCATTCAAGAAATACCAACGGAAGGCAACCGCAAAGCTCAAACATTCCTAAGTTATATCATCTTAACATGCTGGGACGGAACTTTTAAGACAAAATTATTTAGTTCTCAATTAAAAACAACATTTTATCAGTGGAACTAGAAACTTTTATATAATCAATTAATTTGACATTGAATGTTTAGTTTTAAACTTTTTAATAGCTTGTTTTAATTTTTTACGGACAAACTCTATAATATTTATCTCTATAATAAATTCATTTTATTTCTAAGCTGAAGATTTTTTTTGTCTTATTAACGAAATTGACGTTCAAAGTGTAGTTCTGAACTTTACAACAGAAGTTACGTTAGACGTGTTAAAGGCTATAATAATTTTACTCTATACTAAATACAACACTTTATCGATGCAAGTAAAACTTTCAAAAGATAAAGTAAACTGGTATTAAAGTTTAGTTTTAAATTTTATCATAGAAATTGTTTCGTTAGAAGTGTTAACGTCTAAGACAATTTCTTTATGTTATAAACACAACATGGAGTTGGCTGTTGCTTCTCTATTATAGATGTTTATCAACAGAATTCAGTCCACTTTGGTCACTCTGTAACGTTCCACTTTTTCAAAATTTCAGTGGTGCTTTAGAAACATAGTCTTAAAAAGAGTGTTTACTTCATACATATATATATTTAAATTATTTTATAAAATACATACTAAATAAGGTTTGTGCTGTCTCCCGGCTTCTACCTGACGCCTTAAGAACAAACTTACTTCGCTTTGCATTACATTATATTTTATTATTGGTGGCTCACAGAAAATGAACCATAAACACAAAGTTATTTTCAAAGCCCTTTGTGTCACTTCAAACATAAGACACCACTAAACTATGGTCTATAGTATATCTTCTCACCAACTGGATATTTGTGTGCTAGTCTAGAAATGCATTAGGTTGAATATATTCTGGAAAGTGTAATAGCAGTTAGTAACTGTGAACAAAGTAAACAAATGGAAATTGTTGTCTGAAACGGATCTCGAACAAAATAAAACTTTTTTTTACATTAAACTGTATTTACTGTATTTTAACTATCATACAGGATTGCACATAAGACTGGTACGTAGGAAAAACATAAGATAAACTACACATAAGAAACATTTTTTTAAATCAAATATCTAAGTGTAGACATAACACCTTTAACTATTTACCAGGTTACAGTATTCTAACAATAAGATACTGAACCATTTTATATTATTATTTTTAATTTAACTTCATCTTCAGTGGTTTTGTTTTACGTATCCAATTCCAGTGTTTATACTACCTTATTAATAAGATGTTATAATTAATTATACTTTGTTTCAAAGTAACCATAGTTATTTTACAATTAGCAACTGAAGATATGAATTTTTAAAAACTTAAACTGATCTGTGACACAAAACTCATAATATTTTAACTTGTGCATTATTGGAATCCAGATGATTAAAGCGCTCGACTCGAAATCCGAGGGTCGTGGATTCGAAAACAACTTAACACCAAACTTGCTCGCCCTTTCAGCCATTGGGGCATTTTAATGTGACGGTCAATCCCACTATTCGTTGATAAAAGAGTAGCCCAAGAGTTGGCGGAGGGTGATGTTGACAAGCTACTTTTCTTCTTGTTTTATACTGCTAAATTAGAGACGGCTAGAGCAGATTGTCCTCGTGCAGCTTTGCGCGAAATTCAAAAACAAACAAATAGATATTGTAGATGGAGAAGAAAAAATTACTTTTCGTAAACATCCTTAGCCAAACTAATCGAAAATTAAAGAAACTCACAAAAAGTTGTGAAATGTTCTAGTGAATCTCTAATTTCTTTACTTTCATAATGTGAATATTTTATTATAATTTCGAATATTAGAAGATAACACGATCATGCTCACCATATTACAAAACAATTGTTTATTGGGTTTAACAGTTTATTGTTATTGGTGAAGCAAAATAAAACAAAAAAGAGAGGGTTTGTAAGTTTCAGAACTGTAAACGTGTCTGATTTCAGGGTATAACAAACTGGGATATTCGAAAATTATAAAACTTATGGTCTCATAAAAGGGGCGCTTTAGAAATTCCAAAAAGCGTAGGATGTTTTCAACTACAAGTAAAGGTCAAAAGGTCAATGAACCCGAGCCCTACCTGGTATTTAAAGACCTAAATCCTGGCAAAGAGAAAGTGAAGAAATAGACGTAAATTTATGTTAGCCTTTCTTATAAAGTCTTTAGAATAAAGATGGTGCGTGGATTGGACAATTGACAAGTAATGTGCGTATTTACTTAGCAACAGAACCCGTTTACTTGTATATGAAGCGTGGTGCACTAGAACGTTTAATTATGTCTGAATTACGATCTAACGACACGGTGACGTTTGGAAGGTATTTGCGACAGGTGGCATTCAAGGGCCATATTACACTCTTGTTTGCTTCATTGATTGGTTGTTCAGAATTAAGCACAACGCTTTACAATGAGCTATCTGTTCTCTCTCTCATCATGGGTATTGAAACCCGTCCAGAGATATACTGCTGAGCCATTGGAGGATAATATTAGTTTATAGTAGGTATATAATGTTAGAAAACTTTGTTTATTTTATGTTCATTGTAGGAGATTTCAGAGAAAACATGTTATAGGGAGTTGATACTAGCACCAATTCTTATATCAGTCATATTATATGGAATTTTAGAGGATTCATGTTATAAGAATTATGTATTTGCTTCTTTATGTTTGGGAGAGATTAGTATTAATCTTTATGCCAGACGAATGATAGAAAACTGGTTTTAGTTTTTATATAAAACATAACTGAGGGAGTCTTTATAAATGTTCTACACGAGGTACAACGTATATAGGATGTTCAAATGTAAACATATTTTAAGAAGCTGCACCAGTGTGTGTGTATGTTTTCTTATCGCAAAGCAACATCGGGCTATATATTGAGTCCATCGAAAGAACTCGAACCCTAATTTCAGCGTTGTAAATACGTAAACATACCGTTGTACCAGAAGTGGGGACGCTGGCACTCCTTTCTAAAAGCAAAATATTGAAACTCGGTTTTAGCAGTGTGAGTCCGCAGACATACCCTGTTCAACTGGGTAGGCTAATCTGTTGTTAAAACAATACGTGAATAAATAACTTTACTACTTTAATACGAAGGCTATCTGCACTAACCGTCCCCAATTTAGCAGTGTAAGACTAAAAAGAAGACAACTAGTCATCACCACCCACCGCCAACTCTTGACTACTCTTTACCAACAAATAGCGAGATTACCGTTAGATGATTACGTCCACATGGCTGCTAAGAATTTATATATAGGCGTATATTTATTTTAGGTTTCCAAGTAGGGTTACTAATAATAAGACGTGCTACCTGTTTCATTTTCTTCTTTAAGTGGGTCTGGCATGGCCAGGTGGGTTAAGGCGTTCGACTCGTAATCTCAAGGTCGTGGGTTCGAATCGCCGTCACATCAAACATGATCGCTTTTTTCAGCCGTGGGCGTTATAACGACGGTCAAACCTTCGTCAGTAAAGAGTAGCCCAAAAGATGGCGGTGGATGGTGATGACTAGCTGCCTACCTCTAGTCTTACACTGCCAATTAGGGACGGCTATCGCAGACAGCCCTCGTGTAGCTTTGAACGACATTCAAAACAAACAATATTTGCGTGTTTCATTATTCACTGTTTAATGGGTAGCTACGCTGTGCCCATTGCGAGGATCGTGTCTCAAAAAATATAAGTTATTCCACTGTAATAAAACCACCAATATTCTGTTTAAAGTTATAATTTTGAGTTTTAAATATAAAAAATGAACTAGACAGAGTGAAGTAAAATTCATTAAATGTGTTGAAATTTTTTATTAAGTAAAATAAAATAAATAAAAATAAAAATAACAGAAATATATTTTCGAACGGTTCTCAATCCAAATTCTACTTTTGTTTACACAAGTAAAACTATGAATGGGAAATAATGTTTTCACTACGAATAATTTTACAAATGGAAGATATATCCATCCCAGCCTAGCTCAAGGGTTAGCTCGAAAATTATAAAGTTAAAATGCTGTGTCTGATTCCACCTGTTAATATACCGCAGGTAGTATATTTGGCATATCTACAATAAAATGTAAGTTCATGAAAACGCTAGCTCTATTTACTCACTAAGTAAAATAACAAATACATGAAACTTGTTCGTACTAAATTAATATATCGAATTGAAATGTGCTACTGATGTAAGCAATAAGTAACAAGACAGTCGGAATTCCAAATGTCAGCTACAGTCTAAGATTTTACACTTTTATCATGAAAACTCAGTTTCTTAAAACTTTGTTTTCTTGAATTTCGCGCAAAGCTACTCGAGGGCTATCTGCGCCAGCCGTCCCTAATTTAGCAGTGTAGGACTAGAGGAAGGCAGCTAGTCATCACCACCCACCACAAACTCTTATTCTACTCTTTTACAAACGAATAGTGGATTGACCGTACAGTTATAACGCCCCCACGGCTGGGAGGGCGAGCATGTTGGCGCGACTCGAGCGCGAACCCAACCCTCAGATTAGGAAGCAAGCCTTAACGCGCAAGGCCATGTCAGGCCCTAATCGTGTTTCTAGTTTTATTATTTGACTTAACCGATATCACAAACAAAGCTGAAGGAAACAAAACAAAGAAAAGGCTTTATTGTCGACAGTAGCCACCAAAATACATTCTGTATCGTATATCAGTATTATGTAATTCTTTTCACTTTATTTACTAAGGTTCTTTTCAGTTACCTATTCTACAGAAGATAACTTTTCCAGTAACGTATAAAACCTCGAGAAAATAATGTATTTAGGTTATACAGAAAAGTTCTCTCGTTTTAATGGTCTATTTATTAAAATATAGTAAGTTATATGCTAAAGAAACGAACGTGCACTTCCTGTTTCAATATATTTATAGATATACACCCGATTTATGCTTAAAGAATTTATATATATAAAACAAAACAACCGATCGATACCCAATGTCAGTTCTTAGAAATCCATAGTATGGTTGGTAACATCAGATTAGACGATTGCCGCTAAAACAACAACATGAATTTCTAATCAGTGATGACGAGAAACCCACTTGTTGAGAAAATTTATATGCAAAACGGCTCGTTTGGGCTGAAACACAAGCAATTAACACAGCATTACATCCACCACTATACTGGTACAGATATGTAGATGACACGGTTGCGGGATTCAAATCTACGGAACACATACTTAATTTTTCAATCACATTAACTCTATACATCCCAACATTAACTTCACATGTGAACAGGAAGAAAACAATCAAATATCATTTCTTAACCTCAAAATTACAAGAACTGATACACAATTTCAAACAGAAATCCACCGAAAAATCACCCATACTGGACTATACATTCCTTGGGACTCAGCACATGAAACAAAACAAAACTCAACATACTAAGAAACCAAATAAACACAGCCATAAAACTATGCTCACCAGATAAAATTAACGATGAATTAGACAAAATAAAACAATACTTCACCAACATCAATAAGTTTCCTCCACAAACCGTAGAAAACATTATACGCACACACCTAGACATAAAGCAAAATCAACCACCAACTAAAGTAAATACAGCTCACGAATCAAAACCACGAAACCATATACTGCTGTATACCATATATTCCTGACACTCAGCAAACAAATAACCAACATTTGGCAAAAATTAGTAACAAAATATGACATTCCAATTAATACCAAATTTATTCAAAAACCCGGCACAAAACTAAGGTCTATACTATGTAAAAACTACACTGACAAACACAACACCAACATTATTTATAAAATACAATGTGATAACTGCCACGACTTCTATATTGAGAAACAACAAGAAAAAATGGAAACCAGAATCAAAGAACATAAAGTCACCTTCACACGTTTTCGAACACTGCAAGTCAAATAAACACAACATAACCATAGAAAACACTCAAATACTAAATAAAGAAACAAACATAAACAAACGCAAAATTAAAGAAGCCTTACTTATACAACAACTTAAACCCAAAATAAACCAATATAAAGGAACGCCTTTATACCTATATTAATAAAATAAATAAAATTATATATTCAAACATTAATACCGCCCTCTACATTTCGACACACAGTTACACAACCCCTTTCAAACATGTGGTCAGCTTCCGGTCAGTTACCTCTTTCTTTGTGAACCTGACGATGACCGAAGAAGGTCGAAACGTTGTTCGCTCTTCTATGTAAAAGTGTTTTCTCAGCCCAAACGAGCCGTTTTGCATATAAACATGAATTTCTGAACTGTTTTAAACAAACTTCTGTCGTTTTGATACTGTGTGTTTTACCTCGGTTTTATTTAAACAGAAACTTGCTCAGAAACAAAATTTCTGATAATATACTTATTTCTCCTCATGAAAAATAAAAACTTTATAAGAAGGAGAAAAACTCTATCACCTCAGAAAGCAAATTAAAGAAGACTATGGGCCGGCGTGGTTAAGTGAGTTAAGGTGTTCAACTAGTAATCTGAATATCACGGGTTCGAATCCCAGTCACACCAAACATGCTCACCCTGTTAGCCTTGGGAGCATTATAACGTCACGGTTAATCCCATTATTGGTTGGTAAAAGAGTAGTCCAAGAGTTGGCGGTGGAGGTGATAACTCGCTGCCTTCTCTCTAGTCTTACACTGCTAAATTAGGGGCAGATAGCCCTCGTGTATTTTGATAGAAATTCTAAAAAACAAACAAACAAATAGAAGACTATTGAAACAGTTACATCGTGAGCACGTGCCTAGTAATCAAATTATTCTATTAATGAATCCTTATCGTATCCTGTGAAGAGGATATTAAAAATAAAACTTCGTAATAATACTTAAATTACAAAGTAATTTTGTTGCTCTCACAAACAACTTATACGTATTACTGAGAGTGATTGTCTTCGTACTCATAAAGGTTTGTAATGTGATTGTAACTATATGTCTTCTAACGTACATTTACAGTATGAAGATTTAATGAAAGATGATGAATTTTCTTAGAAAGTCAGAACCTTAATAACTCCTATAGCATATCCTCAATAGCTTGTTTAATAATGTTTTAAATTACATGATTAATAATGACTCTATTTTTTTTTCTAATATTCTTGAACATCTACAGTTGCTCTTAATTTAATATGTATACAAATATATATAATATAACCATAACATTTAAACCAAAACAAAATACATTAAAATTCAATTTACTATGTCACTAGTTAAGGCTATCGTACAGGGTGTTTGGAAAGTCAATATGCGGTTTGTAATCATATTTTATTCAGTCTATTTCACGCCAGCAACTGGTAGCGGTGTTTAGAAACAAAATAAGAAAGATCCAGGCCTGTATTGATGCCAACGGGTGTCACTTTCAACATTGTTTATAATCGTCATTCATATTTACCTCCTGTATTCTGTATTGAAACATGTCTGTTAATAAATATATAAGTGCACACTGACTTTCCGAACACCCCGTACTTACCAACATAAAGACTGAACAATACAATGGAAGGTGCGATCATTCACATATATTGAATATATTTTAGTGAAACTAACTAAATACATTCAAATGAATTTAAATATATTTGTATATATATGGTATTTATTATTTCATTATACAAATAAGACCAACTATTACTGACCCGTAATGGCCAGGTAGTTAAGGCACTTGACTCGTAATCCTGAGGGTCACGGGTTCAAATCCCCTTCACACGAAACATGCTCGCCCTTTCAGTAGTGTAAGCGTTATAAAGCGACAGTCAATTCCAGTATTTGTTGGTAAAGAGAGTAGCTCAAGAGTTTGCGGTGGGTAGTGATGACTAGCTGCCTTCCTTCTAGTGTCACACTGTTAAATTTTCTCACTGTTTCTCACTTTAGAAACACCACAACATGGAGTTTGAACGTCGTATGCTAAACTTAGTCTTCACCACTAACATTCTGAAAATTGAATTTGACTATAATTACTGTAATCACATGTACATGTAATAATAAACTAAAGAACACATAAATTATTATAATCATGTGTGTATGTGATAATGAAATGAGAAAGAACACATAAATTATTATAACCATGTGTGTATGTGAAAATGAAATGAGGAAGAACACATAAATTATTATAACCATGTGTGTATGTGAAAATGAAATGAGGAAGAACACATAAATTATTATAATCATGTGTGTATGTGAAAATGAAATGAGAAAGAACACATAAATTATTATAACCATGTGTGTGTGAAAATGAAATGAGGAAGAACACATAAATTATTATAACCATGTGTGTATGTGAAAATGAAATGAGGAAGAACACATAAATTATTATAATCATGTGTGTATGTGAAAATGAAATGAGAAAGAACACATAAATTATTATAACCATGTGTGTATGTGAAAATGAAATGAGGAAGAACACATAAATTATTATAACCATGTGTGTATGTGAAAATGAAATGAGGAAGAACACATACATCATTATAATCATGTGTTTGTTTGTTTGTTTGTTTTTTCAATTTCGCACAAAGCTACTTGAGGGTTCTCTGTGCTCGCCGTCCCTAATTTAGTAATGTAAGACTGTAGGAAAGGCAGCTAGTCATTACCACCCACCGCCAACTCTTGGGCCACTTTTTTACCAACGAATAGTGAGATTGACCGAAACATTATAACACACCCACGGCTGAAACGGCAAGCATCTTTGATGTAACTAGGATTCGAACTTTCGGCCCTCATATTAAGCTTTAACCACCTTGCCACATTTTAAATATTAATCGATCTTGGTATACAATTGTACTAGAAATTTCCTTTAACCAATGACGTCATGTGTTAATATAAATGTGAAATGCATTTTACAAGTATTGCTTATGTTTTAAAAAATGTATTCAACATTTACACTTTAAATTAAAATTTTAGAAGTAAGGCTGGTTATAGAATGGAGAGTAATAATAGTAACATTGAATTCTCATCAACTGAATTTTTATTCTTGTTTCCAGTAAAAAATAATAGAAAATAAATACAATGATTTTGTTTTCATAAGCGTAGTTCAAGTGTTTCTTGTTACACCATAATCATAAAGTTAGTACATTTTAATAAATGTGTATATTATATATAATCCAGTAAAACCTGTCTAAGACAGAATCGCATAGCACTGAGTAAAATTTTCGGCTTAGACATAGTGAACATGCATTTCCTTAATTGGGCTCCGCATAGCCAAATGTGTTAAGGCGTTCGACTAGTAATCCGAGGGTCGCTGGTTAGAATCCCGGTCGCACCGAACATGTTCGCCCTTTCAGCCGTGGGGACATTATAATGTTGCGGTCAATCTCACTTTTCGTTGGTAAAAGAGTAGTAGTCCAAGAGTTGGCGGTTGGTGGTGATGACTAGCTTCCTTCCCTCTAGTCTGACACTGCTTAATTAGGGACGTCTAGCGCAGATAGCGCTCGAGTAGTTTTGCGCGAAATTCAAAAAACAAACAATTATATATAATTTTTTAGCAGAACGTTATACTTGCTTGACTCAAGGGAAGTAAGACGTTTGTGAATAAAGTTATTATACTGTTTGTCCTATATTTATTAGAATAATAATAAAAATAGACATTTAAAATACACTAAAGCACACAAAATCTTATTCAAATTTATTTGAAGATAGTGTTCAACTTCAACTATTTCGTTTTTTTATGGGCTTCTCATGTGGTTCAAACAGAAAGCCAATTTTCTCCCTTCATTTTCACATACAATTTTATAGTGTTAATATAACTTAACACTTCTGATGAAGTAGGAACTTCTATTTCCTCACTATCTTTTCCATTTTATTCATCATTTGAATCTCTCACACTGTTACCATCTGGAGATTCTATTGTAGATTGTAAATCAATTTCATCAGTTTCTGTTAAAACATTATTGTCAACGTTTACAAAACGTTTCACGTTCACAGAATCATCTGCATCAGTCTTGACAATCAGATGGATTTTACTAGAATCGTCATAACAAACAACTTCTCCACAATCTCCGCCATTATCAAGAATAAATCCATACTTTCGAAAGACTTTATTACCATTTGATTGAATAATTTCAAAATGCAATTGCGTCTAACACATCAATTTTCATGGCCATTTCAGATGCTCTTTTATAGTCATCCATGTATGCAATAATATGTTGAAGCATCAATTTTCAGTATTTTAGTTTTATGTAGAACTGATGTTGCACACGGAAATAGAAAAACTAAAGGAACATTTAAAAGTTTAAGCAAATTATTAATTAAACAAAAATTTATTAATATTTAAAAAAATTAGTAATTAACTAGCCTCACGCTAGTACAGCGGTATGTCTTACAACGATAAAATCAGAGGTTTGACTCCCCTCGGTGGGCTCAGCAGATAGCCCCCTGTGACTTTACTATAAGAAAACACAAACACACAGTAATTAAATAAGAAATTAATATTCAATTAAAAATATTTTATCCGCCTTACTTAGGTTTTAGTCCTAGTTGTTGATAGATGAGGTAGGTGAAAGATAGTTTTCCGTCCGCCTAACGCAGGTTCCGCCATTTTGTAAGAGAAATCTTATGATAACGCTGCAAAAATTTGATATATCCGGTTTAACATGTTTCTGCAGTTTCCGGATTAAACAGGTTTTACTGTATATATACATATATATATATATATGTTTAGCTCACTTTCTATATCGTCTCTTTCTGTAATTTGGTTTCAGTATGGAGTACATTGGCGTTTTATGACCACAACACTGATTTTCAAAAAGTCGCTGCAAGTAATGCGACTTCGTTCAAATTCTAGTTTCTGAACAGATAACGTTTCAATCTACACTAGATGGGTTAAATCAATTAGGTCAAGTCTCTTGGGTTAATTAATGAGATCTATAGGGCTTATAACGCAAAAGTTCGGGCTCAATCTCTGTGGTAGAGAGCCCATTGTGTGGTTTTGTAGTAAAACAGAGGAAAACGTACATCACATTTGTTTTCATTACACGCGGTAGATAAAACATCTGTTTATAAAAAATCCTGTGTCTATTTCATATATGTGTTAGAGTAGAACATATAAACTGAACTTCTGTTTTAATATTTGTAACAAAATATAAAATAAACAAAATCAGTTTTCCTAAAATATGTTGGTCATTAACTTCTATATATGATTTCTAAGAAACACTAAAACAATGATTTGACAGACAAACGGTTGAATCTCTGGGTCTGTTAACACTAAAACGAGTCTGCGCGTAAGAATAATTCTCTGATTATAAAAATTCAAAATTCCATTATTCTGAGTACATGAATTACCATTTCCTCGGAACCCTATCTGAAGGCCAAAATCAATCATTTTTATAGGATATTGTTTAAACATTGTTTCTTGAAGAAACAATAAAAATCAATAAGAAGAATATTTTGAGACAGTGAAGACGTCACATATCTTACCTGACCCGGCATGACCGGGTAATAATAGTAATAATAGTAACATTGAAGACGTCTCATATCTTACCTGACGCGGCATGACCGGGTAATAATAGTAATAATAGTAACATTGAAGACGTCTCATATCTTACCTCACCCGGCATGACCGGGTAATAATAGTAATATTGAAGACTTCTCATATCTTACCTTATCCGGCATGACCGGGTAATAATAGTAATAATAGTAACATTGAATTCTAATCAACTGAATTTTTATTCTTGTTTCCAGTAAAAAATAATAGAAAATATATATTATATATATATTATATATAATTCAATATTGCTTATGTTGTTAACAAATGTATACACTTTAAATTAAAATTTTGGAAGTAAGGCTGGTTGTAGAATATAGAGTAATAATAGTAACATTGAATTCTAATCAACTGAATTTTTATTCTTGTTTCCAGTAAAAAATAATAGAAAATACATACAATGATTTTGTTTTCAGAAAAGTAGTACAAGTGTTTCTTGTTACACCATAATCATAAAGTTAGTACATTTTAATAAATATACATGTTATATATAATCCGGTAAAACCTGTCTAAGGCAGAATCGCACAGCACTGAGTAAAATTTCCGGCTTAGACATAGTGAACATGCATTTCCTTAATTGGGCTCCGCATGGCCAAATGTGTTAAGGCGTTCAACTAGAAATCCGAGGGTCGCTAGTTAGAATCCCGGTCGCACCGAATATGTTCGCCCTTTCAGCCGTGGGGACATTATAATGTGACTATCAATCTCACTATTCGTTGGTAAAAGAGTAGTAGTCCAAGAGTTGGCGGTGGGTGGTAATGACTAGCTTCCTTCCCTCTAGTTTCACACTGTTGAATTATGGACGTCTAGCGCAGATAGCGCTCGAGTAGTTTTGCGCGAAATTCAAAAAACAAACAATTATATATAATTTTTTAGCAGAAAGTTATACTTGCTTGACTCAAGAGAAGTAAGACGTTTGTGAATAAAGTTGTTATACTGTTTGTCCTATATTTATTAGAATAATAATAAAAATAGACATTTAAAATACACTCAAGCACACAAAATCTTATTCAAATTTATTTGAAGATAGTGTTCAACTTCAACTGTTTCGTTTTTTTATGGGCTTCTCAAGTGGTTCAAACAGAAAGCGCGACATTCAAGAACAAACAAAGTTTTAAGAAACTGAGTTTTCATGATAAAAGTGTAAAGTCTTAAACTGTAGCTGACATTTGGAATTCCAACTGTCTTGTTACTTATAGCTTATATCAGTAGCACATTTCAATTCGATATATTAATTTAGTACGAACAAGTTTCATGTATTTGGTATTTTTACTTAGTGAGTAAATAGAGCTAGCGTTTTCATGAACTTACATTTTATTGTAGATATGCCAAATATACTACCTGCGGTAAATTAACAGCTGGAATCGAACACAGTATTTTAGCTTTATAATTTTCGAGCTAACCCTTGAGCTAGGCTGGGATGGATATATCTTCCATTTGTAAAATTATTCGTAGTGAAAACATTATTTCCCATTCATAGTTTTCACTTGTGTAAACAAAAGTAGAATTTGGATTGAGAACCGTTCGAAAACATGTTTCTGTTATTTTAATTTTATTTTACTTAATAAAAATTTCAACACATTTAATGAATTTTACTTCACTCTGTCTAGTTCATTTTTTATATTTAAAACTCAAAATTATAACTTTAAACAGACTATTGGTGGTTTTATTACAGTAGAATAACTTATATTCTTTTGAGACACGATCCTCGCAAAGGGCACAGCGTAGCTACCCCATTAAACAGTGATTAATGAAACACGTAAATATTCTGTTTTGAATGTCGTTCAAAGCTACACGAGAGCTGTCTGCGATAGCCGTCCCTAATTTGGCAGGGTAAGACTAGAGGTAAGGCAGCTAGTCATCACCATCCCCGCCATCTTTTGGGCTACTCTTTACTAACGAATAGTGGGTTTGACCGTCAAGTTATAACGCCTCACGGCTGAAAGGGCGATCATGTTTGATGTGACGGCGATTCGAACCCACGACCTTGAGATTACGAGTCGAACGCCTTAACCCACCTGGCCATGCCGGGACCACTTAAAGAAGAAAATGAAACAGGTAGCACGTCTTATTATTAGTAACCCTACTTGGAAACCTAAAAATAGATATACGCCTATATATCAGTTCTTAGCAGCCATGTGGACGTAATAATCTAACGGTAATCTCGCAATTCGTTGGTAAAAGAGTAGTCCAAGAGTTGGCGGTGGGTGGTGATGACTAGTTGCCTTCTTTTAGTCTTACACTGCTAAACTGGGGACGGTTAGTGCAGATAGCCTTCGTATTAAAGTAGTAAAGTTATTTATTCACGTATTGTTTTTTACAACAGATTAGCCCACCCAAAAAAACACGGTATGTCTGCGGACTCACACCGCTAAAAACCGAGTTTCAATATTTTGCTTTTAGAAAGGAGTGCCAGCGTCCCCCATCTGGTACAACGGTAAGTTTACGTATTTACAACGCTGAAATTAGGGGTTCGACTTCTTTCGGTGGACTCAATATATAGCCCGATGTTGCTTTGCTATAAGAATCATACACACACACCAGTGCCAGCTTCTTAAAGTATGTTTACATTTGAACATTTTATATACGTTGTATCTCGTAAACATTTATATAGACTCCTAAGTTATGTTTTATATAAAAACTAAAACCAGTTTTCTATAATACGTCTGGTATAAAGATTAATACTAATCTCTCCCAACCATAAAGAAGCAAATACATAATTCTTATAACATGAATCTTCTAAAATTCCATATAATATGACTGATATTAGTGCTAGTATCAACTCCCTATAACATGTTTTTTCTGAAATCTCCTACAATGTACATAAAATAAACAAAGTTTTCTAACATTATATACCTACTATAAACTAATATTATCCTCCAATGGCTCAGCAGTATATCTGTGGACTCACTGCTAGAAACCGGGTTTCAATACCCGTGATGGGCAGAGTACAGATAGCTCATTGTATAGCGTTGTGCTTAATTCTGAACAACCAATCAATGAAGCAAACAAGAGTGTAATATGGTCCTTGAATGCCTCTGTCGCAAATACCTTCCAAACGTCACCGTGTCGTTAGATCGTAATTCAGACATAATTAAACGTTCTAGTGCACCACGTTTCACATACTAGTAACCGGGTTCTGTTGCTAAGTAACACATTACTTGTCAATTGTCCAATCCACGCACCATCTTTATTCTAAAGACTTTATAAGAAAGGCTACATAAATTTACGTCTATTTCTTCACTTTCTCTCTGCCAGGATTTAGGTCTTTAAATACCAGGTAGGGCTCGGGTTCATTGACCTTTTGAACTTTACTTGTAGTTGAAAACATCCTGCGCTTTTTTGGAATTTCAAAAGCGCCCCCTTTTATGAGACCATAAGTTTTTATAATTTTCGAATATCCCAGTTTGTTATACACTGAAATCAGACACGTTTACAGTTCTGAAACTTACAAACCCTCTATCTTTTTGTTTTATTTTGCTTCACCAATAACAATAAACTGTTAAACCCAATAAACAATTGTTTTGTAATATGGTGAGCATGATCGTGTTATCTTCTAATATTCGAAATTATAATAAAATATTCACATTATGAAAGTAAAGAAATTAGAGATTCACTAGAACATTTCACAACTTTTTGTGAGTTTCTTTAATTTTCGATTAGTTTGGCTAAGGATGTTTACGAAAAGTAAATTTTTCTACTCCCCCCACAATATCTGTTTGTTTGTTTTTAAATTTCGCGCAAAGCTGCACGAGGACAATCTGCTCTAGCCGTCCCTAATTTAGCAGTATAAGACTAGAAGAAAAGTAGCTAGTCAACATCACCCTCCGCCAACTCTTGGGCTACTCTTTTATCAACGAATAGTGGGATTGACCGTCACATTAAAATGCCCCCATGGCTGAAAAAGCGTGCATGTTTGGTGTAAAAGGTTTTCGAATCCACGACCCTCGGATTACGAGTCGAGCGCTTTAATCACCTGGCTTCCAATAATGCACAAGTTAAAATATTATGAGTTTTGTGTCACAGATCAGTTTAAGTTTTTAAAAATTCATATCTTCAGTTGCTAATTGTAAAATTACTATGGTTACTTGGAAACAAAGTATAATTAATTATAACATCTTATTATTAAAGTAGTATAAACGCTGGAATTGAATACGTAAAACAAATCCACTGAAGATGAAGTTAAATTAAAAATAATCATATAAAATGGTTCAGTATCTTATTGTTAGAATACTATAACCTGGTAAATAGTTAAAGGTGTTTTGTCTACACTTAGATATTTGATTTAAAAAAATGTTTCTTATGTGTAGTTTATCTTATGTTTTTCCTACGTTCCAGTCTTGTGCAATCCTGTATGATAGTTAAAATACAGTAAATACAGTTTAATGTAAAAAAAAGTTTTATTTTGTTCGAGATCCGTTTCAGACAACAATTTCCATTTGTTTACAGTTACTAACTGCTATTACACTTTCCAGAATATATTTAACCTAATGCATTTCTAGACAAGCACGCAAATATCCAGTTGGTGAGAAGATATACTATAGACCATAGTTTAGTGGTGTCTTATGTTTGAAGTGATACAAAGGGCTTTGAAAATAACTTTGTGTTTATGGTCCATTTTCTGTGGTCCACCAATAATAAAATATAATGTAATGCAAAGCGAAGTAAGCTTGTTCTTAAGGCATCAGGTAGAAGCCGGGAGACAGCACAAACCTTATTTAGTATGTATTTTATAAAATAATTTAAATATATATATGTATGAAGTAAACACACTTTTTAAGACTATGTTTCTAAAGCACCACTGATATCTTTGAGAAAGTGTAACGTCACAGAGTGACCAAAAGTGGACTGAATTCTGTTGATAAACATCTATAATAAAGAATCAACAGTCAACTCCATGTTGTGTTTATAACATAAAGAAATTGTCTTAGCTGTTAACACTTCTAACGAAACAATTTCTATGATAAAATTTAAAACTAAACTTTAATACCAGTTTACTTTATCTTATGAAAGTTTTACTTCCATCGATAAAGTGTTGTATTTGGTATAGAGTAAAATTATTATAGCCTTTAACACGTCTAACGTAACTTCTGTTGTAAAGTTCAGAACTACACTTTGAACGTCAATTTCGTTAATTAGACAAAAAAAATCTTCAGCTTAGAAATAAAATGAATTTATTATAGAGTTAAATGTTATAGAGTTTGTCCGTAAAAATTAAAACAAACTATTATGAAGTTTGAAACTAAACTTTGAATGTCAAATTAATTGATTATATAAAAGTTTCTAATTCCACTGATAAAATGTTGTTTGTAAAAGTGAACTAAATAATTTTGTCTTAAAAGTTCCGTCCCAGCATGTTAAGATGATATAACTTAAGAATGTTTGAACTTTGCGGTTGCCTTCCGTTAGTATTTCTTGAATGGTTTTCACAATTCAAGGGTTGTGTTTGAGCCTTATTGTTGCCTTCCATCAGTATTTCTTGAATAGTTTACACAATTTAAGGGTAGTGTTTGAGCCTTATTGTTGCGTTCCATTAGTATTTCTTGAATATTTTACACAATTTAAGGGTCGCGTTTGAGCGTTATTGTTGACTTCCATTAGTATTTCTTGAATGGTCAACAGTTTATGATCGGCTACAATTAGGATAAGAAAAAATTAATGTTTGTGTGGAAAGACAGAACAGAATTCACATAAAAACCTGGATTATAAAAAAAAAGTTGTCAAACAGTAAATTTTGGTTTTTTTTATAGTAAAATATCAAACCAGATACAATCTACATTCAGTAAAATCGTTACTTGTAGTTTAAAACCGTAACACTTTGTCAACTTCCTACGTATGTAGAGTCAAACAGGGTAGAACTTTCAAGAAATTAACATTTATTACAAATAACATTCTGTAGTAGACGTAAATTGCCTTGGGTTTGAAAACACGGATATTGTTTAGGATGTTGTCTAATTATCTCAATGCGCCTGAAGGTGAATACGTGTAATTAGATAAGTGCTGAGGTAATTGATGGCTAGGCACTGGAAAATTTCTCTCTGATTCTTCGTAGTGTAAGATTAACATTATAATAAATGTCAAAACTATTCGGATATGTCTGCGAGTGTTCAAGGAAGAAATCCTAGAAGCGCTAAACGTCCACTATGAAACTTTGACATTTCACCTAATGTTTACGACCACTTACATTTCAAGTAATAAAACACAGAAATTTATTCAAATGATTCTTTTATCATGTCCATTAGTAAGGGTTTTAAAATCAAGTGTAACATGTCTCAAGTGTTCATTTGAGTTACATAAATGTTTCTTTAGAATCTTTTGTTTAAAGTAAAAAAATGGCGCCCCATCCCCATAAGCACAGCGTAATGTCTGCGGATTTACAACGCTAGTAAGCGGGTTTCGATACTTGTAGCTTTGTAGCTTAACTCAAAAAATCAATGAAAAACTTCAACGTCTAGATAAACAAACTCACATATAAATGTTACTTTTTAAAGTTAGCGTTGTATGATTCAATATTCCATTAGGATTATTTCGAGCATACCTATTTTCTATGAAAAAAGAAACAAAAACGTAAAAGCTCACAGCACTGGCCCGGATCTGACGTATCCAAATGCAAATATCGTAAGATGGCTAAGTGCAGACCGAAAGCATTGGTTTTACCATAGGAGCTTTAGAAGCCAGGTTGTGTGTCTGTTTTTGTTTTTACTAATATGGATATAGAAAATATTGGGTGCACGTTAACGTTTCTTGGGTAAGATTAATTCGGCACAAAACGTAAACTATGGATAACAACAATTCTTTACACCAAAATTTGTATGGTTAAACACACCTGAATTTGTTCGGGGCATGTTTGTTGGGAGTAATACTTATCGAGCGCGTGTGTGTTTCTTATAGCAAAGGCACATCGGGATATCTCCTGAGTCCACCGAGGGGAATCGAACCTCTGATTTTGGCGTTGTAATCCGGGGACAATGTTTATCGAGATTGTTTCTGCTTGATATTATAAATTTATGATCACACGGGGCATGTTTGATGCTATTCTCACATATTTCTATTAAACATTTGAACTTTTAAGTAAAGGTTATAACAGGTCAAAGAGGCAACATAGAAATAATTATATCACAATCAGGTATTCGTGGTATGTATTTTTGGACTCGGAAAACTAAAGCTATATGTTATTTCATACGAACACGTTTATACGTATTGTATACTTTTAACATATTTTCACGTGAACAGAATTTTTCTTTTCTGTTCCATCAGCGTGTGACACCAGTGAATCCCAGGCTGTACGGTAAAGTACACGACAATACAGTTCCTTATGGTGCAGTTCGTTGAACAGGAATGGTAAAGAGTGGATCGCCACCATAAAGTATAATTTGATGAGTCGCTTCAACTGCATGTAAACATTCTTTCTTGGGTATAAACATGGCAGCTGAATTTATTGGTCATACCTTGTTTATTCAATGGCTAACGTCTAATTCCACACTTCCTAGAAGGTCGGATTATTTATTTTATTTATTTTGTTAAAAGCTATTCGAGGACGATCTGAACTAGTTGTTGCAAATTTACAAATGACAGACTTAAAAAAAGGCAGCTGGTCAACACCACCCACCTTCAACTCTTGGACCATTTTCACCAACGGAAAAAGGGATTGACTGTTACATTATAACGCCTTCACGGTTTGAAAGGCGAGCATGTTCGGTGTGACGGGGATTGAATCCCGTAGACGTTAAAAGCAATCTACAATTGAATTATTATATGTGTATTAATAAATATTTTTGTAGCAGTATAATTTCTGTAACTTATTTAACATATTTAAACAAATACTAAATATTTGTCATGAAATGTTCTCTTGCAAGCTTCACTTTAACGTGGCAAGTGAAAGATATGTGATTATATATTTCAACGGATATCAAATAATGTCGGACTATAAGTTTTTCAAAATCTCAAAACAAACAAACTTTAATCTAAAACAAAATTTATACTCCACAGGTTCTGACGTCAATGCGAACTGAAATAAGTTTAAGTTATTGTTTCTCAAAGCATCGCAAAATTAAATTTGTAAATATGCAATGTTATCATGATATACAATCAAGAAAACTGTTCAAAAACACAAGGTTATTCAAGTCAGATCGTGAAAAATTGTGTGAGAGCTTTATTATTTTAAAGTACGTTTATTTCATTAGGCTTAAAGTTGGTGGTTAACTGACGAGAACATGTACGTCAAAGGAAGAAATCCAGCTTTATCCAGTATGAAAGTATAAAACCGTTTTTGAAGAAATTCGCGTTAGGCGTTATATATTAAAAATCATGAAAACTAAATTAAAATGACGAAACTAAATTGTTAGTTTAACAAGTTTCATAATTTTAACCATCTTTCGAAACGTATGAAAACATTCGTTTTGAATATTTTTCTAATCGTGCTCGTATTTGAGTATTAAAATGTTTAACGTGATTCGTGTATGTTTTATGTGACTGACTTACACTATGTAACATTCTTTGCTACTAGATAGTATGTGTTATTTTTTAATCACTAATGTTGTAAAAGTACAGAAAATGGCCATTATTTTCTCCAAACTTTGCTTTTGTGACCTGAATAATGAAATTTATAAATAAACCAATTTTCTATGTAAAAATGGACAAATTTGAACATTTTCATTTACATAAAGTCTGTATAAAACAACATATGAATCAAGATTTACATGTATTTATACTAAAGTTATACAAAATTGTTTAGAGTAGTTTTCGAGATTTGCGACTGTAATGTAAATCACTTTAACGTATCAGACCACAGAAAATTCATCCTCATTATTTTATTAACTCAGCTACCTCCAAAATTATAATTAGGTTGTAACCAGATAAAATACACAATTATAGTAAAAGAAGTTTTGTTTTTTTAACTTCGCATAAAGCTACTCGATGGGTATCTTCGCTAGCCGTCCCTAATTTCGCAGTGTGAGACCAGAGGAAAGTAAGCTAGTCATCACCACCAACCGCCAACTTTTGGGCTACTCTTTTACTAACAAATAGGAGGATTGACCATCACATTATAACACCCCCCAAAGCTGAACAGAAGAGCATATATGGTGTAACGAGGATTCGAACCCGCGACCCTCTGATTAGGGAATCGAACGCCTTGACACGCTTGGCCATGCCGGCCCACACACAAATCACTAAGATTATACACATTTAATTTAAGTAATGTAGATTGTGCTTAATTGCATATCTCATATATTATAGTTAATAATTCAGAAAGACAAATAAACATAAAATTGTATTTAAAATATGATAACATTGTACTTTTATCATATTATTGAAGTTATTTGTAGAAATAAAATAAATAACAAATATCCACACAATAATTTGACAGCTCTTGTTCTAATAATTAATAATCTTATTTACTGAATGTAATTAACATTTCACTAGATGTCAGGGCAGATTAGGTGTATGATGTAACCCATATTGTGTTTCAATACATAGATAATTTATGTACAACTTGACTTTAAGAACAAGAAGTAAATAATAAAACAATTAAAATGATTTTTATCAAATAACCTGAAACTTTAGACAATAAAAAAGGTTTGTGAAACAGGAATTGGCCTATAAATTTAGTTAACACTACTGCGTTCTTTAGTAGCAAATCATATATTAAGATGTTCTTTTGGTTAAAGTTTTCAGTGTAGTTGAGCCCCACAGCTGTGTGGGTATGTGTGGTACTATACTTCACACCAAAGATCCGTATAGTGTTTTCACTATTAATTGTGTGCTTACATAGTGAGTTGGGGATAAATGTGGAGAGCGTGGGTTCTCGAAATGTCACCTTAACGTTGGTTCAATGCTCCGGGGTACTTGTACCGTCCAGGAGGAACCATTCCACCTTCATTGACCTCGAAATAATAAAAAAATAGAAAACAAAAACATATTATTCATACATTAACCTCATTTGTTTAAATAAGGATAAAATTATTGTGGTTAAAATTGGTATTTAAGACTTTCGTTATCTGCCACTAGAGGGGGAACAGTATAATTTGCTCGTTTTTTATTAACTGTGAAACTACAGAAAGAGGCTATCTGTAATCAGCCCACATTTGTTATCTATCTCTGTTTTCAATCATTGTAAGTACTATTGGGAAGACTAGTTTCATTTATGAACAAGTCTAATAAGTAGATTTTCTTTAAAATCATTGTGATACTAAGAAATATCTTTCGTAATATGATAAACTATGACACAAGAAGAAACTAAAACGCTTGTGAATTTTCGTTCCAAACAAATGTGATATCAAAGAGTCATTTTACATGTACTGGAGTGTATTGCATGATAACAGTAGAGTCATAAATTAATTATAAAACACGAAGTACAAGTTCATGACAGGAATAAGAAACTTTCACAATGAAACTTAACTAAATGTTTTCAGACGAAACTTACTGGCTCATATCAACTTACTTTAGTTGAAAAGAAAATATCTGTAAGGTCCGGCATGGCCAGGTGGGTTAAGGCGTTCGACTCGTAATCTGAGAGTCACGGTTTCGAGTCTTCGTCGCACGAAAGATGCTCGCCCTTACAGCCATGGGGGCGTTATAAAGTGACGTTATTCGTTGGTAAAAGAGTAGCCCAAAAGTTGGCGGTGGATGGTGAAGACTAGCCTCCGTCCCTCTAGTCTTACACTGCTGAATTAGGGACGACTAGCAGAGAGAGAGTCCTCGATTCGAGTAGCTTTGTGCGAAATTCAAAAAACAAACAAACATTCTCATTGTAAGTTGAGGTATTTATGTTTGTACAAGAACATACAAACACGATTTTTCAAATTCCGCTAACATCTGAAGAGAGTATTAATTTCTATAAATAACTGAAAACATTTTACTGTTCCAGTTCTCATTACTTGACTTACATGGAGAAACTTCCTATTTCCACATTATCTGAAAAAAAAGTAAAACACAAATTTGTACGTGGTAGAGGTTAGGTGAAAATGGTTGTCAACCTTACTAACTGTAGCTATTTCGATTTTTATGCTAAAGTTGGGCGTATAATTGAACATGGTATTCACTCTCTTATAATGACAAAGGAGAATACTCAATAAACGCGGATGTAATTAGTTCTCAAATCCGCTAAGAGACGAAGCCATGAGCTGAAAGATTGTACTTGAAAAAAACAAAAATTTATGGGCCGTTTGGAGCAGCTAAAGATAAAAGACGCTAATGTTTGGAAAAGGTAGCAAATTATTTCTTCTTTGTAGCCTTTGGCAGGTGGAGAGAATAGAAGACGAGGGGAAATAAGTTAATGATATATATATATATACACAAGTACACAGAAATATTTCGCACTAAAATAGAAACACACTCGCGATGAGCATATTGTAGGAAGCAGAAAACTACACAATAGGCTGTCTTTGCTATGTGTACTTCTGGAAATTGAGCCCCGTATTTTGTCGTTAGGAAATCTGTAATCTTTTGCCAGCCCGACAGAAAACATGGAGAACGTAAACAGTAAGAATACAAGAATTATTATGGCAGGGTTGAAAGTCATAATTGAATGTGTTTCAAATAAGATGTTGTTTCTACTTTAATATTGTTGTTGTTTTTTCTGTGACACGTTAAGAGCAAAGGAATCATTTTTATATTTGTATTAATGGAGGTCCATCAGTAGTTTTATTGTAGAGATGAAACTGTTTTATTACAAATAGACACATATCTGGTTTTAAAATTATTTGCTGCGGAATTCCGATAAAATCAACAAATTCATTTCTTCTCCTCTTTCAGCCAAGAATCCCCTGAGCTTAGCACGATTTTACGTCATTGCGCGTGTTGTTCACCAGACTCTTCTAATCATTCATAGCGGCCCAAAACAAACTTACCAACTTTCGACAGCCAGAAAATTTAACAACTAACGTATTCTCAGCGGTGATCGATTTTAGCGTAATTTGGTTTGGTTTGTTTTGAATTTCGAGCAGAGATACTCGAGGGCTACCTGCGCTAGCCGTCCCTAATTTAGCAGTGTGAGACCAGAGGAAAGGAAGTTAATCATCACCACCCACCGCCAACTCCTTGGTTTCTCTTTTACCAACAAATAGTGGAACTGACGGTAACTTTATAATCCCCCGCGGCTAAAAGGGTGAGCACGTTTGGTGCGACCAGGATTCGAACACGCGACCCGCTGATTACGAGTCGAACGCCTCAACACACTTGGCCATGCCGGGGCGTTCTTCGATTACTAAGATATTAAATAATTAGTTTATGTAATGTAGATTGTACTTAATAGCATATTTCATATATTATAGTAAATGATTCAGAAAGACAAATAAACATAAAATTGTATTTAAAATATAATAACATTGTACTTTTATCATATTATTGAAGTTATTTGTAAAAATAACAAATGTCCACACAATAATTTGACAGCTGATGTTCTAATAATTAATAATCTTATTTACTGAATGTAATTCACATTTCACTAGATGTCAGGGCAGATTAGGTGTATGATGTAACCCATACAGTGTTTCAATAGATAAATAATTTATGTACAACTTGACTTTAAAACAAGAAGTAAATAATAAAACAACTAAAATGATTTTTATCAAACAATCTGAAACTTTAGACAATTGTAAAGGTTTGTGAAACAGGAATTGGTCTATAAATTTAGTTAACACCACTGTGTTCTTTAGTAGCAAATCATATATTAAGAATTTCCTTTGATTGAAGGTTCAGTAGGGTCGACCCCAACAGCTATGTGGGTATGTGTGGTACTCATATTTCATGGACTAGGATCGGTATAGTGTCCTCACAATAAATTGTATGATCCTGGCATGTGGTCATCAGTTGTATATGTACACACAGTGAGTTGGGGTGAAGTGGAGGTGGAGAGCGTGGGTTTTCGAAATGTCCTCTTAACGTTGGTTTAATGCTCCGGGGTACTTGTACCGTCCAGGAGGAATCATTCCACCTTAATTGACCTCCAAATATTCAAAAAATTATAACACAAAAACGTATATTTCATTGATCAGCTTCATTTATTAAAACAAGAAAAAGATTTATTGTGGTTAAAATTGGTATTTTAGGACTTTCGTTATCTGCCACTAGAGGGGGAACAGTATAATTTGCTCGTTTTTTATTAACTGTGAAACTACAGAAAGAGGCTGTCTGTAATCAGCCCACATTTGTTATCTATCTCTGTTTTCAATCATTGTAAGTGCTACTGGGAAGACTCGTTTCATTTATGAACAAGTCTAATAAGTGGATTTTTCTTTAAAATCATTGTAATACTAAGAAATATCTTTCGTAATATGATAAACTATGACACAAGAAGAAACTAAAACGCTTGTGATTTTTCGTTCCAAACAAATGTAATGTCAAAGAGACATTTTACATGTACTGGAGTGTATTGCATGATAACAGTAGAGTCATAACTTAGTTATAAAACGCGAACTACACGTTTATCACAAGAATGTGCAGTCAATCCCACTGTTCATTGGTAAAAGAATAGCCCAAGTGTTGGTGGTAATGGCTTGCTGCCTTCTCTCTTGTTTTACACTGTTTTTATATCTGTTTTCTCTCTTTTTGAACACAAATATAATCTCCCACTTTCACCATTATAGGTAACTAAATGTTTTCAAATGAAACAAAGCAAGTAACAATGACCAGGCGATCTGATGGGTGATTATTATGTAAGTTTGTCATTCTCATTGTAAGCGTGTTAAGGCGTGCGATTCGTAATCTGAGGGTTGCGGGTTCGCATCCCGTCGCCCGAAACATGCCTCGCCCTTACAGACGTGGGGGCGTTATAAAGTGACGCTCAATCAAAGTGACCTGATACATAAGTCTTAAAATAGGGTTAGCTTTTCTTTTTTACAGGTTAATTATTTTAAACTCCATGTTCAAACCCATGTTGTGGTGTTTCTAAAGTGAGATCTTATGATTGACAAATATCTTGGTTATAAGTATATTCTATTGTTTAGAATTAGAGGGTAAACTTTGAAAAATGGGCATCTGGTTTGTAGAAGTTTGGGCAGGTGGTAAAGTTTTGTAAAATTGTTTAGAAGTTTCTAGATAATAAAGATTTGTAAAAGTTTTTAGATAGTAGAGGTTTGTAAAAGATTCTACATGGTAAAAATTTATAAGCGTTCCTGGATCATAAAGGTTTGTACAAGTTTCTAGATGGTAAAAATGAAAAAGTGAAATATGGAAACCATTACATTATATTTGTAATACCCTTAACATTAAACTTACATTTTCTGTATACTTTTATCATTATTATCTCAGAATTGAAGAATCTTTACTTGTTAATAATTACTAGATTTATTAATTGTTTACTTTTTGACGAAAATGTCATTGAATAGTTCAGAAAACATTGGTTTCTTAAATTTTAAATAACAATGAGGCCCATACTACTGCTTTCGATACGTCTGTACAGTAATATTGTTATAATGTTATCCGTCTCGACCGCAAAAACGTAATATTGATTTGAAGTGTGTAGCCCTGACACAAAAATTTACTTTAGGCATCAAGTCATCCCTTAAGTAATGTCCGATTTTTAGGTTTGAAAAAAGAGAAACGTTTTTAATGTTATTTTATCAATGATGTATGTTCCATTATTATAACTTACTTCCTGCCAACGATTCACAAGCTTCTGAATGTCACTTCTATAAAATTCTTGGGGTTCAAAGGAAAATAATGTAGAAAGGGTAGTTTTGACATCTTCATGTGTTCCAAGCTCTTTTCCATCAAGATAGTTCTACAAACTTTGTAATAGATGATAATCAGATGGAGCAAGATCTGGAGAATAAGGAGGATGTGGATGTTTTTCCCAGTGTAGTTCTTCAGTCTTTACAGATGTGATCCTTGTTGTATGGGGCTGTGCATTATCCTGGTGTAACACAACACCTTTACGATTGATCAAAGCAGGCCTCTTTTCTTTCAGTGAAACACTCAAGTGTTCTAACTGTTAAGAGTAGAAGTCTGATGTAATCGTTACATTGAGTGACTGCAACTCAAAGTGGACCACACCAACACTATCCCACCAAACGCTTAACAAGATTGTCCTAGGGTCAAGGTCCATTTCTGATCATGCTTTAGCCAGTTTACCTGCACTAAATCATTGTTTGCAGTACTTAACATTAAAAAAAAATATCCGTTTTTCAGCTACAGTCACTAACCTGTTCAAAAAAGGTGAGTTACGTTCACGAGAGTGCAGAGAAGTGCAAATGTCCACTCTTGCTCTAAGGTTCGCTTCTGTAAAATCATGGGAGACACATTTTCCAAGTTTTGACACGTTTTCAAGGTGTCGTAGATGACGGTGAACTGTTGAATGGGTTGAATTAAACTTCTGTGCCAGTTCTTCAACTGTTACAGTACAATCTTCATCAAGTGCAGCCAAGAGCAAGTCATCATTAAATTCAACAGGATGACCAGAACGTGGTGCATCACTTAAACTGTAGTCATCTGATCTGAACATCTGGAACCAACTTCGACATTTTCTTTCATTGAGAGACTCCGCACCATAAACACCTTGAATGTTTTGTGTAGTTTCTACTGCACTATTGCCTTTCTTAAACTCATAAATCATTGTATACCTAATGTGCTCCTCAGACATATCCATCTTCATAAGGGTTTATTTGATTAATGATTTGATAATGTGGAGTTGGGATAGTTTCTTTTATTTGTTTGAACATTTTTACACACGTCCTACAGGTCAATTATTTGTTCTTCACACGTAAAGAGAAAATAAATCGAAAACGTCCTCCAGAATCAGATGTTACGGCCATGTGATCATCTTGAATAGTTGTTTGATGTTAAGCCCAAACTCACACATTGGGCTATTTGTACCATAGCCACTACGGGTATCAAAACCAATTTTTGTGTTCAATGTTTCCATAATTGTAGTTATCGCTGAGCCAACTGTGATACTACACTTACTGCTTCAAATTAAGTTTATATTTCTTGTCTGTTACTCTTTTACCAACGAATAGTGAGATTGACCGTCACATTATAACGCCCATACGGCCCAAAGGGCGAGCATGTTTGGTGCGACCGGGATTCGAAATATAATGTATTATAATATTCGGTAAATAGTCTTGTTCATACCTGAATACGAAACAACTGGATATCATTTTTGGAATATCATATTAAGTAATTAAATATCAGATCAGATCATACTGTTTAAAACTTTTTGTAAGCAACTTTAGTTACAATTGTATTCATTTCAATATTTAAATTTTTAAAAATGCATGTTGTAATGTCTGTATTTTTGTAAAACCTAATTTTTTCGTGTGTGTTTTTTTTAATTTTGCGAGACCCTCGAATTACGAGGCTTAAACACCCACATGCCTGGCCAAAGGAAGAAAAGAAGCACGTGATATAATAGCCAATCAAATTGTATTGTATAGTTTATAACATTCAAATAACAGTTGTTGTTTTTTTTATAAGCAAAGGTAAAATAAATAATAGCTTTTATAATTTTTGTTCTACCGAGCTGTCCCCCCGCTATTTTAGTGGTAAGTCTACGGATTTACAACGCTAACATCAGGAGTTCGTTTCCCCTCGATGGGCTCAGCTGACAGTCTGATGTGGCTTTGCTATCAGAAAACACACACACACACACTTCACCGAACTCATTACTATAAATACTATTTGTTAATCCTTACAATGGATCTATCTTATGTAGCTTCTTGAGCAACAAAAAAAACTGTCGTCACATAATACGCATACGTAGTGGTAACATGACGAGTGTTTTAGAGACAGTTTCAAAGCGAACAAGAAGGGTCGAATCATCTTATCCCAAGTCTCTAAAATTGATTAATTAAAATTAAAGTTTAAAACATTATATCTTTAACACATAAAAGATTATTTTTATATTTTATTTTTAGCCTTAAGTAACTTAAGAACTAAAATCATCATTATTAATTTTGCAAATTTAATTAAAATAAATTTCGTTTTCCAAATTTTCAAGTTTGCGCGATTAAAAATATACTTCTGAGTAATTGGACCAAAGTAGTGTTGTTCAATTTCTCCGATTGTATGTTAAAAGCCAGGTCAATGTTTTCGTGTGAACAAGACATAATATTGTGTATGTGTATTTTCATGTAGGAAAGCAACATCGTGTTGTCAGTTGTATTCACCGATGAAAATCGAACCCCTCATTTTAGTGTTGTAAATCCGTCGACGTATCGCTGCCCCATCGGGGACAAACCACCTTCTTATTTTTTGAACTTGTTTGTTTTTTAGAACAAGTATTTGTGTGTTATCTATTGTGTTCGTCATGAAGAATCGAGTAAGTCAACTGATTTACCAATATCCCACTAGTAGACTGACATTCAGTTTACATATTTTTAGATACTGGACTACCCTATCATATTTTAAAATCTAGAAAGCTGATTTTAGTTCACTTCTGAATATTCTTATTTGTTTTGTTTTTTACTTTTCTTTTTCTTCATTACGTTCGCATATTTTCTTTTCACTCTTTCAGATTTGGTTTGGTTTGAATTTCGTGAAAAGCTACACGAGGGCTATCTCCGCTAACCGTTCTTAATTTAGCAGTGTAAGACTAGAGGGAAGACAGTTAGTCATCACAACCCACCGCCAACTTTTGGGCTATTCTTTTACCAGCGAATAGTGGGATTCACCGTCTCATTATAATGCCCCCCCTACAGAATGGAATGTTTGGTGTGAAGGGGATTCGAACCTCTGACCATCCAGATTACGAATAGAGTGCTTAACCACCTCGTCACTACTTTTAAATCTCTGTTATAACCTTGCAGAGCTCTGAAGAGCGGAACATTTAGGAGAAAAGAAGACATTTTATGATATTAATAAAACAGGATCAACCTATTACGTTTTGAGTTAAAACAGAAGAAGAACTTATTAAAACATAATAGTTCTGCATGTTTTAGAGATCCTTGATTTGTCATTTCTGTAGTTTTCAAAGAAAATATAAGTTTAGACATTAAGCTTTGTAACTGTATTGTTAGTTATTAAGAAAGTAATAATAAACTTAACAAACCTTCACGTACAGATCAAAGTTAATCCACTAATAAGTAACTTCGGGACTTATTCATAAAACAATTATAATTTACAGCTTATGTATCACAAGGAATACGATAATTTATATGCGCAAAATGAATGCAGAGAATCATGAATTCGATGGAGTTCAGCTTACAAACACAATTTCGTGACATATTAGTGAATGGATAAGGTTTTAAACCGAAACACGTGAATGCAAATCGTTGTAGTTTACGTCATGTAATTGCGATTTTTTGGTGGTCCGATAAGAAACTAAAATTGATATCTTAGAGGTTAGTTAATTCACGTGACATTTACTTATTTATATATAAAGTATCCCATAATATATAAACCAGAGAGAAATAACGTCCCATTTCAGATGACGACAAAATTAAAACAAAATATATATTGAAGATTGAAACCTTTATTTTAACTAATTAATAATATTCTACACGTCTTCTATCATTAGATGTGTTCAGATTCAGAGAACACATTTTTCAACATAGCTTCAGATTTTTGAATTTCGGACAAAGCTACACGAGGGCAATCTGTGCTAGCTGTCCCTAATTTAGCAGTGTAAGACTAGAAGGAAGGCAGCTAGTCATCACCACCCACTGCCAACTCTTGACTACTCTTTACCAACGAATATTGGGATTGACGGTCACTTTATAACGCCCCACGTTATAATGAAAAAGCGAGCATGTAATAGCCAGAAGAAGGACATATGACAATCAAAACCACTGGTTATGAAATATTGAAAGTTAATGTCATACTATGTGTAACTGTAGATGGAATAAATCACCACCACATGTCATATTAAATACAAAACTATTGCGAAAAGAAAATTTTGCGAAGATGTTATAGTTTGTACAAAAAACAATTCATGGATGGCGTTAGAGTTAATAGAAGAGTGGTTGTGGTGTGTATTGGAACATCGGTTTGTGCGTTAGTAAAGGAACGAACAATGCTTGTAATAGATGCATTTCGTGGTCATCTCTACAATACAATCAAGGACAGGTATCGCACGCCTTCCAAGACTTGAATACATGCTGTTGAGAAACAGTAGCGTGTAGCCATCTATATCGGACGAAAGTCGAGCTACACATTTACCACATTAGTGACAACAGTGTGAATTTCGATCAAAGCTACCTGCGGGCTATCTACGCTAGCCGTCCCTGACGAGGGAAGGCAGCTAGTCATCACCATCACCGCCAACTGTTGGGCTACTCTTTACAAACAAATAGTGAGATTGACCATCACATTATAACATACCCACGGCTGAAAGGGCTAGCATATTTCATGTGATGGGATTCGAACCCGTGACCCTCAGATTACGAGTCAAGTGCCTTAACTACCTGGCCATTCCGGGTCAGTAATAGTTGGTCTTATTTGTATAATGAAATAATAAATACCATATACAAATATATTTAACTTCATTTGAATGTATTTAGTTAGTTTCACTAAAATATATTCAATGTATGTGAATGATCGAACCTTCCATTGTATTGTTCAGTCTTTATGTTGGTAAGTACGGGTGTTCGGAAAGTCACTGTGCACTTATATATTTATTAACAGACATGTTTCAATACGGAATACAGGAGGTAAATATGAATGACGATTATAAACAATGTTGAAAGTGACCCCGTTGGCATCAATACAGGTCCCGATCCTTCTTATTTT
>NC_134832.1:54175842-54212263 GCF_004210375.1 Tachypleus tridentatus | reverse complement strand
AAGCTCTATTTACCTACTAAGTAAAATACCAAATACATGAAACTTGTTCGTACTAAATTAATATATCGATTTGAAATGTGGTACTGATGTGTCTTGCAAGACAGTCGGAATTCCAAATGTCAGCTACAGTCTAAGACTTTACACTTTTATTATGAAAACTCTTAAAACTTTGTTTGTTCTTGAATTTCGCGCAAAGCTATTCGACGGCTATCTGCGCTAGCCGTCCCTATTTTAGCCAGCGACTGATAGCGATGTTTAGAAACAAAATAAGAAGGATCCAGACCTGTATTGATGCCAACGGGGGTCACTTTCAACATTGTTTATAATCGTCATTCATATTTACCTCCTGTATTCCGTATTGAAACATGTCTGTTAATAAATATATAAGTGCACAGTGACTTTCCGAACACCCCGTACTTACCAACATAAAGACTGAACAATACAATGGAAGGTTCGATCATTCACATACATTGAATATATTTTAGTGAAACTAACTAAATACATTCAAATGAAGTTAAATATATTTGTATATATATGGTATTTATTATTTCATTATACAAATAAGACCAACTATTACTGACCCGGAATGGCCAGGTAGTTAAGGCACTTGACTCGTAATCTGAGGGTCACGGGTTCGAATCCCCATCACATGAAATATGCTAGCCCTTTCAGCCGTGGGTATGTTATAATGTGATGGTCAATCTCACTATTTGTTTGTAAAAGAGTAGCCCAACAGTTGGCGGTGATGGTGATGACTAGCTGCCTTCCCTCTAAATCAGGGACGGCTAGCGTAGATAGCCCGCGGGTAGCTTTGATCGAAATTCACACCTGTTGTCACTAATGTGGTAAATGTGTAGCTCGACTTTCGTCCGATATAGAGAGTGGCTACACGCTACTGTTTCTCAACAGCATGTATTCAAGTCTTGGCAGGTGGATACCTGTCCTTGATTGTATTGTAGAGATGACCACGAAATGCATCTATTACAAGCATTGTTCGTTCCTTTACTAACGCACCAAGCCGATGTTCCAATACACACCACAACCACTCTTCTATTAACTCTAACGCCATCCATGAATTGTTTTTTGTACAAACTATAACATCTTCGCAAAAATTTTCTTTTCGCAATAGTTTTGTATTTAATATGACATGTGGTGGTGATTTATTTTCCATCTACAGTTACACATAGTATGACATTAACTTTCAATATTTCATAACCAGTGGTTTTGATTGTCATATGTCCTTCTTCTTCGGCTATTACATGCTCGCCTTTTCATTATAACGTGGGGGCGTTATAAAGTGACCGTCAATCCCAATATTCGTTGGTAAAAGAGTAGTCCAAGAGTTGGCAGTGGGTGGTGATGACTAGCTGCCTTCCTTCTAGTCTTACACTGCTAAATTAGGGACGGCTAGCACAGATTGCCCTCGTGTAGCTTTGTCCGAAATTCAAAAATCTGAAGCTATGTTGAAAAATGTGTTCTCTGAATCTGAACACATCTAATGATAGAAGACGTGTAGAATATTATTAATTAGTTAAAATAAAGGTTTCAATCTTCAATATATATTTTGTTTTTAATTTTGTCGTCATCTGAAATGGGACGTTATTTCTCTCTGGTTTATATATTATGGGATACTTTATATATAAATAAGTAAATGTCACGTGAATTAACTAACCTCTAAGATATCAATTTTAGTTTCTTATCGGACCACCAAAAAAATCGCAATTACATGACGTAAACTACAACGATTTGCATTCACGTGTTTCGGTTTAAAACAACCTTATCCATTCACTAATATGTCACGAAATTGTAATTGTTTGTAAGCTGAACTCCATCGAATTCATGATTCTCTGCATTCATTTTGCGCATATAAATTATCGTATTCCCTTGTGATACATAAGCTGTAAATTATAATTGTTTTATGAATAAGTCCCGAAGTTACACTTATTAGTGGATTAACTTTGATCTGTACGTGAAGGTTTGTTAAGTTTATTATTACTTTCTTAATAACTAACAATACAGTTACAAAGAGCTTAATGTCTAAACTTATATTTTCTTTTGAAAACTACAGAAATGACAAATCAAGGATCTCTAAAACATGCAGAACTATTATGTTTTAATAAAGTTCTTCTTCTGTTTTAACTCAAAACGTAATAGGTTGATCCTGTTTTATTAATATCATAAAATGTCTTCTTTTTCTCCTAAATGTTCCGCTCTTCAGAGCTCTGCAAGGTTATAACAGAGATTTAAAGTAGTGACGAGGTGGTTAAGCACTCTATTCGTAATCTGATGGTCAGAGGTTCGAATCCCCTTCACACCAAACATTCCATTCAGCCGTGGGGCATTATAATGAGACGGTGAATCCCACTATTCGCTGGTAAAAAAGAATAGCCCAAAAGTTGGCGGTGGGTTGTGATGACTAACTGTCTTCCCCTCTAGTCTTACACTGCTAAATTAAGAACGGTTAGCGGAGATAGCCCTCGTGTAGCTTTTCACGAAATTCAAACCAAACCAAATCTGAAAGAGTGAAAAGAAAATATGCGAACGTAATGAAGAAAAGAAAAGTAAAAAAACAAAACAAATAAGAATATTCAGAAGTGAACTAAAATCAGCTTTCTAGATTTTAAAATATGATAGGTAGTCCAGTATCTAAAAAATATGTAAACTGAATGTCAGTCTACTAGTGGGATATTGGTAAATCAGTTGACTTACTCGATTCTTCATGACGAACACAATAGATAAACAATAAATACTTGTTCTAAAACAAACAAGTTCAAAAAATAGAAGGTGTAGTTTGTCCCCCGATGGGGCAGCGATACGTCGACGGATTTACAACACTAAAATGAGGGGTTCGATTTTCATCGGTGAATACAACTGACAACACGATGTTGCTTTCCTACATGAAAATACACATACACAATATTATGTCTTGTTCACACGAAAACATTGACCTGGCTTTTAACATGCAATCGGAGAAATTGACAAACTACAGTGTTTTGGTCCAATTACTCAGAAGTATATTTCTTAATCGCGCAAACTTGAAAATTTGGAAAACGAAATTTATTTTAATTAAATTTGCAAAATTAATAATGATGATTTTAGTTCTTAAGTTACTTAAGGCTAAAAATAAAATATAAAAATAATCTTTTATGTGTTAAAGATAAAATGTTTTAAACTTTAATTTTAATTAATCAATTTTAGAGACTTGGGATAAGATGATTCGACCCTTCTTGTTCGCTTTTTGAAACTGTCTAAAAACACTCGTCATGTTACCTACGTGTATGTATTATGTGACGACAGTTTTTTTGTGCTCAAGAAGCTACATAAGATAGATCCATTGTAAGGATTAACAAATAGTATTTATAGTACGAGTTCGGTGAAGTGTGTGTGTGTGTGTTTTCTGATAGCAAAGCCACATCAGACTGTCAGCTGAGCCCATCGAGGGGAAACGAACTCCTGATGTTAGCGTTGTAAATCCGTAGACTTACCACTGTACTAGCGGGGGACAGCTCGGTAGAACAAAATTATAAAGCTATTATTTATTTTACCTTTGCTTATAAAAAAACAACAACTGTTATTTGAATGTTATAAACTATACAATACAATTTGATTGGCTATTATATCACGTGCTTCTTTTCTTCCTTGGGCCGGCATGGCCAGGTGTTTAAGGCTCGTAATTCGAGGGTCTCGCAAAATTAAAAAAAACACACGAAAAAATTAGGTTTTACAAAAATACAGACATTACAACATGCATTTTTAAAAATTTAAATATTGAAATGAATACAATTGTAACTAAAGTTGCTTACAAAAAGTTTTAAACAGTATGATCTGATCTGATATTTAATTACTTAATATGATATTCCAAAAATGATATCCAGTTGTTTCGTATTCAGGTATGAACAAGACTATTTACCGAATATTATAATACATTATATTTCGAATCCCGGTCGCACCAAACATGCTCGCCCTTTGGGCCGTATGGGCGTTATAATGTGACGGTCAATCTCACTATTCGTTGGTAAAAGAGTAACAGACAAGAAATATAAACTTAATTTGAAGCAGTAAGTGTAGCACACAGTTGGCTCAGCGATAACTATGGAAACATTGAACACAAAAATTGGGTTTTGATACCCGTAGTGGCTATAGTACAAATAGCCCAATGTGTAGGTTTGGGCTTAACATCAAACAACTATTCAAGATGATCACATGGCCGTAACATCTGATTCTGGAGGACGTTTTCGATTTATTTTCTCTTTACGTGTGAAGAACAAATAATTGACCTGTAGGACGTGTGTAAAAATGTTCAAACAAATAAAAGAAACTATCCCAACTCCACATTATCAAATCATTAATCAAATAAACCCTTATGAAGATGGATATGTCTGAGGAGCACATTAGGTATACAATGATTTATGAGTTTAAGAAAGGCAATAGTGCAGTAGAAACTACACAAAACATTCAAGGTGTTTATGGTGCGGAGTCTCTCAATGAAAGAAAATGTCGAAGTTGGTTCCAGATGTTCAGATCAGATGACTACAGTTTAAGTGATGCACCACGTTCTGGTCATCCTGTTGAATTTAATGATGACTTGCTCTTGGCTGCACTTGATGAAGATTGTACTGTAACAGTTGAAGAACTGGCACAGAAGTTTAATTCAACCCATTCAACAGTTCACCGTCATCTACGACCACGTGTCAAAACTTGGAAAATGTCTCCCATGATTTTACAGAAGCGAACCTTAGAGCAAGAGTGGACATTTGCACTTCTCTGCACTCGTGAACGTAACTCACCTTTTGAACAGGTTAGTGACTGTAGAAGGAAAACGGATATTTTTTTTTTAATGTTAAGTACTGCAAACAATGATTTAGTGCAGGTAAACTGGCTAAAGCATGATCAGAAATGGACCTTGACCCTAGGACAATTGTTAAGCGTTTGGTGGGATAGTGTTGGTGTGGTCCACTTTGAGTTGCAGTCACTAATAACGATTACATCAGACTTCTACTCTTAACAGTTAGAACACTTGAGTGTTTCACTGAAAGAAAAGAGGCCTGCTTTGATCAATCGTAAAGGTGTTGTGTTACACCAGGATAATGCACAGCCCCATACAACAAGGATCACATCTGTAAAGACTGAAGAACTACACTGGGAAAAACATCCATCCTCCTTATTCTCCAGATCTTGCTCCATCTGATTATCATCTACGCAAAGTTTGTAGAACTATCTTGATGGAAAAGAGCTTGGAACACATGAAGATGTCAAACTACCCTTTCTACATTATTTTCCTTTGAACCCCAAGAATTATAGAAGTGACATTCAGAAGCTTGTGAATCGTTGGCAGGAAGTAAGTTATAATAATGGAACATACATCATTGATAAAATAACATTAAAACGTTTCTCTTTTTCAAACCTAAAAATCGGACATTACTTAAGGGATGACTTGATGCCTAGTAAATTTTTTTGTCAGGGCTACACACTTCAAATCAATATTACGTTTTGCGGTCGAGACGGATAACATTATAACAATATTACTGTACAGACGTATCGAAAGCAGTAGTATGGGCCTCATTGTTATTTAAAATTTAAGAAACCAATGTTTTCTGAACTATTCAATGACATTTTCGTCAAAAAGTAAACAATTAATAAATCTAGTAATTATTAACAAGTAAAGATTCTTCAATTCTGAGATAATAATGATAAAGTATACAGAAAATGTAAGTTTAATGTTAAGGGTATTACAAATATAATGTAATGGTTTCCATATTTCACTTTTTCATTTTTACCATCTAGAAACTTGTACAAACCTTTATGATCCAGGAACGCTTATAAATTTTTACCATGTAGAATCTTTTACAAACCTCTACTATCTAAAAACTTTTACAAATCTTTATTATCTAGAAACTTCTAAACAATTTTACAAAACTTTACCACCTGGAAACTTCTACAAACCAGATGCCCATTTTTCAAAGTTTACCCTCTAATTCTAAACAATAGAATATACTTATAACCAAGATATTTGTCAATCATAAGATCTCACTTTAGAAACACCACAACATGGAGTTTGAACATGGAGTTTTAAATAATTAACCTGTATTAAAAAAGAAAAGCTAACCCTATTTTAAGACTTATGTATCAGGTCACTTTGATTGAGCGTCACTTTATAACGCCCCCACGTCTGTAAGGGCGAGCATGTTTCGGGCGACGGGGATGCGAACCCGCAACCCTCAGATTACGAATCGCACGCCTTAACACGCTTACAATGAGAATGACAAACTTACATAATAATCACCCATCAGATCGCCTGGTCATTGTTACTTGCTTTGTTTCATTTGAAAACATTTAGTTACCTATAATGGTGAAAGTGGGAGATTATATTTGTGTTCAAAAAGAGAGAAAACAGATATAAAAACAGTGTAAAACAAGAGAGAAGGCAGCAAGCCATTACCACCAACACTTGGGCTATTCTTTTACCAATGAACAGTGGGATTGACTGCACATTCTTGTGATAAACGTGTAGTTCGCGTTTTATAACTAAGTTATGACTCTACTGTTATCATGCAATACACTCCAGTACATGTAAAATGTCTCTTTGACATTACATTTGTTTGGAACGAAAAATCACAAGCGTTTTAGTTTCTTCTTGTGTCATAGTTTATCATATTACGAAAGATATTTCTTAGTATTACAATGATTTTAAAGAAAAATCCACTTATTAGACTTGTTCATAAATGAAACGAGTTCCCAGTAGCACTCTACAACGATTGAAAACAGAGATAGATAACAAATGTGGGCTGATTACAGACAGCCTCTTTCTGTAGTTTCACAGTTAATAAAAAACGAGCAAATTATACTGTTCCCCTCTAGTAGATAACGAAAGTCCTAAAATACCAATTTTAACCACAATAAATCTTTTCTTGTTTTAATAAATGAAGCTGATCAATGAAATATACGTTTTTGTGTTATAATTTTTGAATATTTGGAGGTCAATTAAGGTGGAATGATTCCTCCTGGACGGTACAAGTACCCCGGAGCATTAAACCAACGTTAAGAGGACATTTCGAAAACCCACGCTCCACCTCCACTTCACCCCAACTCACTGTGTGTACATACAACTGATGACCACATGCCAGGATCATACAATTTATTGTGAGGACACTATACCGATCCTAGTCCATGAAATATAGTACCACACACACCCTACATAGCTGTTGGGTCGACCCTACTGAACCTTCAATCAAAGGAAATTCTTAATATATGATTTGCTACTAAAGAAACACAGTGGTGTTAACTAAATTTATAGACCAATTCCTGTTTCACAAACCTTTACAATTGTCTAAAGTTTCAGATTGTTTGATAAAATCATTTTAGTTGTTTTATTATTTACTTCTTGTTTTAAAGTCAAGTTGTACATAAATTATTTATCTATTGAAACACTGTATGGGTTACATCATACACCTAATCTGCCCTGACATCTAGTGAAATGTGAATTACATTCAGTAAATAAGATTATTAATTATTAGAACATCAGCTGTCAAATTATTGTGTGGACATTTGTTATTTTTACAAATAACTTCAATAATATGATAAAAAAAATTACAATGTTATTATATTTTAAATACAATTTTATGTTTATTTGTCTTTCTGAATCATTTACTATAATATGAAATATGCTATTAAGTACAATCTACATTACATAAACTAATTATTTAATATCTTAGTAATCGAAGAACGCCCCGGCATGGCCAAGTGTGTTGAGGCGTTCGACTCGTAATCAGCGGGTCGCGTGTTCGAATCCTGGTCGCACCAAACGTGCTCACCCTTTTAGCCGCGGGGGATTATAAAGTTACCGTCAGTTCCACTATTTGTTGGTAAAAGAGAAACCAAGGAGTTGGCGGTGGGTGGTGATGATTAACTTCCTTTCCTCTGGTCTCACACTGCTAAATTAGGGACGGCTAGCGCAGGTAGCCCTCGAGTATCTCTGCTCGAAATTCAAAACAAACCAAACCAAATTACGCTAAAATCGATCACCGCTGAGAATACGTTAGTTGTTAAATTTTCTGGCTGTCGAAAGTTGGTAAGTTTGTTTTGGGCCGTATGAATGATTAGAAGAGTCTGGTGAACAACACGCGCAATGACGTAAAATCGTGCTAAGCTCAGGGATTCTTGGCTGAAAGAGGAGAAGAAATGAATTTGTTGATTTTATCGGAATTCCGCAGCAAATAATTTTAAAACCAGATATGTGTCTATTTGTAATAAAACAGTTTCATCTCTACAATAAAACTACTGATGGACCTCCATTAATACAAATATAAAATGATTCCTTTGCTCTTAACGTGTCACAGAAAACAACAACAATATTAAAGTAGAAACAACATCTTATTTGAAACACATTCAATTATGACTTTCAACCCTGCCATAATAATTCTTGTATTCTTACTGTTTACGTTCTCCATGTTTTCTGTCGGGCTGGCAAAAGATTACAGATTTCCTAACGACAAAATACGGGGCTCAATTTCCAAGTACACATAGCAAAGACAGCCTATTGTAGTTTTCTGCTTCCTACAATATGCTCATCGCGAGTGTGTTTCTATTTTAGTGCGAAATATTTCTGTGTACTTGTGTATATATATATATATCATTAACTTATTTCCCTCGTCTTCTATTCTCTCCACCTGCCAAAGGCTACAAAGAAGAAATAATTTGCTACCTTTTCCAAACATTAGCGTCTTTTATCTTTAGCTGCTCCAAACGGCCCATAAATTTTTGTTTTTCAAGTACAATCTTTCAGCTCATGGCTTCGTCTCTTAGCGGATTTGAGAACTAATTACATCCGCGTTTATTGAGTATTCTCCTTTGTCATTATAAGAGAGTGAATACCATGTTCAATTATAGCCCAACTTTAGCATAAAAATCGAAATAGCTACAGTTAGTAAGGTTGACAACCATTTTCACCTAACCTCTACCACGTACAAATTTGTGTTTTACTTTTTTCAGATAATGTGGAAATAGGAAGTTTCTCCATGTAAGTCAAGTAATGAGAACTGGAACAGTAAAATGTTTTCAGTTATTTATAGAAATTAATACTCTCTTCAGATGTTAGCGGAATTTGAAAATCGTGTTTGTATGTTCTTGTACAAACATAAATACCTCAACTTACAATGAGAATGTTTGTTTGTTTTTTGAATTTCGCACAAAGCTACTCGAATCGAGGACTCTCTCTGCTAGTCGTCCCTAATTCAGCAGTGTAAGACTAGAGGGACGGAGGCTAGTCTTCACCATCCACCGCCAACTTTTGGGCTACTCTTTTACCAACGAATAACGTCACTTTATAACGCCCCATGGCTGTAAGGGCGAGCATCTTTCGTGCGACGAAGACTCGAAACCGTGACTCTCAGATTACGAGTCGAACGCCTTAACCCACCTGGCCATGCCGGACCTTACAGATATTTTCTTTTCAACTAAAGTAAGTTGATATGAGCCAGTAAGTTTCGTCTGAAAACATTTAGTTAAGTTTCATTGTGAAAGTTTCTTATTCCTGTCATGAACTTGTACTTCGTGTTTTATAATTAATTTATGACTCTACTGTTATCATGCAATACACTCCAGTACATGTAAAATGACTCTTTGATATCACATTTGTTTGGAACGAAAATTCACAAGCGTTTTAGTTTCTTCTTGTGTCATAGTTTATCATATTACGAAAGATATTTCTTAGTATCACAATGATTTTAAAGAAAAATCTACTTATTAGACTTGTTCATAAATGAAACTAGTCTTCCCAATAGTACTTACAATGATTGAAAACAGAGATAGATAACAAATGTGGGCTGATTACAGATAGCCTCTTTCTGTAGTTTCACAGTTAATAAAAAACGAGCAAATTATACTGTTCCCCCTCTAGTGGCAGATAACGAAAGTCTTAAATACCAATTTTAACCACAATAATTTTATCCTTATTTAAACAAATGAGGTTAATGTATGAATAATATGTTTTTGTTTTCTATTTTTTTATTATTTCGAGGTCAATGAAGGTGGAATGGTTCCTCCTGGACGGTACAAGTACCCCGGAGCATTGAACCAACGTTAAGGTGACATTTCGAGAACCCACGCTCTCCACATTTATCCCCAACTCACTATGTAAGCACACACAGTTAATAGTGAAAACACTATACGGATCTTTGGTGTGAAGTATACCACACATACCCACACAGCTGGGGCTCAACTACACTGAAAACTTTAACCAAAAGAACATCTTAATATATGATTTGCTACTAAAGAACGCAGTAGTGTTAACTAAATTTATAGGCCAATTCCTGTTTCACAAACCTTTTTATTGTCTAAAGTTTCAGGTTATTTGATAAAATCATTTTAATTGTTTTATTATTTACTTCTTTGTTCTTAAAGTCAAGTTGTACATAAATTATCTATGTATTGAAACACAATATGGGTTACATCATACACCTAATCTGCCCTGACATCTAGTGAAATGTTAATTACATTCAGTAAATAAGATTATTAATTATTAGAACAAGAGCTGTCAAATTATTGTGTGGATATTTGTTATTTATTTTATTTCTACAAATAACTTCAATAATATGATAAAAGTACAATGTTATCATATTTTAAATACAATTTTATGTTTATTTGTCTTTCTGAATTATTAACTATAATATATGTAGATATGCAATTGCACAATCTACATTACTAAATTAAATGTGTATAATCTTAGTGATTTGTGTGTGGGCCGGCATGGCCAAGCGTGTCAAGGCGTTCGATTCCTAATCAGAGGGTCGCGGGTTCGAATCCTCGTTACACCATATATGCTCTTCTGTTCAGCTTTGGGGGTGTTATAATGTGATGGTCAATCCTCCTATTTGTTAGTAAAGAGTAGCCCAAAAGTTGGCGGTTGGTGGTGATGACTAGCTTACTTTCCTCTGGTCTCACACTGCGAAATTAGGGACGGCTAGCGAAGACCCATCGAGTAGCTTTATGCGAAGTTAAAAACAAAACTTCTTTTACTATAATTGTGTATTTTATCTGGTTACAACCTAATTATAATTTTGGAGGTAGCTGAGTTAATAAAATAATGAGGATGAATTTTCTGTGGTCTGATACGTTAAAGTGATTTACATTACAGTCGCAAATCTCGAAAAACTACTCCTAAACAATTTTGTATAACTTTAGTATAAATACATGTAAATCTTGATTCATATGTTGTTTTATACAGACTTTATGTAAATGAAAATGTTCAAATTTGTCCATTTTTTACATAGAAAATTGGTTTATTTATAAATTTCATTATTCAGGTCACAAAAGCAAAGTTTGGAGAAAATAATGGCCATTTTCTGTACTTTTACAACATTAGTGATTAAAAAATAACACATACTATCTAGTAGCAAAGAATGTTACATAGTGTAAGTCAGTCACATAAAACATACACGAATCACGTTAAACATTTTAATACTCAAATACGAGCACGATTAGAAAAATATTCAAAACGAATTTTTCATACGTTTCGAAAAGATGGTTAAAAATTATGAAACTTGTTAAACTAACAATTTAGTTTCGTCATTTTTAATTTAGTTTTCATGATTTTTTAATATATAACGCCTAACGCGAATTTCTTCAAAAACGGTTTTATACTTTCATACTGGATAAAGCTGGATTTCTTCCTTTGACGTACATGTTCTCGTCAGTTAACCACCAACTTTAAGCCTAATGAAATAAACGTACTTTAAAATAATAAAGCTCTCACACAATTTTTCACGATCTGACTTGAATAACCTTGTGTTTTTGAACAGTTTTCTTGAATGTATATCATGATAACATTGCATATTTAGAAATTTAATTTTGTGATGCATTGAGAAACAATAACTTAAACTTATTTCAGTTCGCATTGACGTCAGAACCTGTGGAGTATAAATTTTGTTTTAGATTAAAGTTTGTTTGTTTTGAGATTTTGAAAAACTTATAGTCCGACATTATTTGATATCCGTTGAAATATATAATCACATATCTTTCACTTGCCACGTTAAAGTGAAGCTTGCAAGAGAACATTTCATGACAAATATTTAGTATTTGTTTAAATATGTTAAATAAGTTACAGAAATTATACTGCTACAAAAATATTTATTAATACACATATAATAATTCAATTGTAGATTGCTTTTAACGTCTACGGGATTCAATCCCCGTCACACCGAACATGCTCGCCTTTCAAACCGTGAAGGCGTTATAATGTAACAGTCAATCCCTTTTTCCGTTGGTGAAAATGGTCCAAGAGTTGAAGGTGGGTGGTGTTGACCAGCTGCCTTTTTTTAAGTCTGTCATTTGTAAATTTGCAACAACTAGTTCAGATCGTCCTCGAATAGCTTTTAACAAAATAAATAAAATAAATAATCCGACCTTCTAGGAAGTGTGGAATTAGACGTTAGCCATTGAATAAACAAGGTATGACCAATAAATTCAGCTGCCATGTTTATACCCAAGAAAGAATGTTTACATGCAGTTGAAGCGACTCATCAAATTATACTTTATGGTGGCGATCCACTCTTTACCATTCCTGTTCAACGAACTGCACCATAAGGAACTGTATTGTCGTGTACTTTACCGTACAGCCTGGGATTCACTGGTGTCACACGCTGATGGAACAGAAAAGAAAAAATTCTGTTCACGTGAAAATATGTTAAAAAGTATACAATACGTATAAACGTGTTCGTATGAAATGACATATAGCTTTAGTTTTCCGAGTCCAAAAATACATACCACGAATACCTGATTGTGATATAATTATTTCTATGTTGCCTCTTTGACCTGTTATAACCTTTACTTAAAAGTTCAAATGTTTAATAGAAATATGTGAGAATAGCATCAAACATGCCCCGTGTGATCATAAATTTATAATATCAAGCAGAAACAATCTCGATAAACATTGTCCCCGGATTACAACGCCAAAATCAGAGGTTCGATTCCCCTCGGTGGACTCAGGAGATATCCCGATGTGCCTTTGCTATAAGAAACACACACGCGCTCGATAAGTATTACTCCCAACAAACATGCCCCGAACAAATTCAGGTGTGTTTAACCATACAAATTTTGGTGTAAAGAATTGTTGTTATCCATAGTTTACGTTTTGTGCCGAATTAATCTTACCCAAGAAACGTTAACGTGCACCCAATATTTTCTATATCCATATTAGTAAAACCAAAAACAGACACACAACCTGGCTTCTAAAGCTCCTATGGTAAAACCAATGCTTTCGGTCTGCACTTAGCCATCTTACGATATTTGCATTTGGATACGTCAGATCCGGGCCAGTGCTGTGAGCTTTTACGTTTTTGTTTCTTTTTTCATAGAAAATAGGTATGCTCGAAATAATCCTAATGGAATATTGAATCATACAACGCTAACTTTAAAAAGTAACATTTATATGTGAGTTTGTTTATCTAGACGTTGAAGTTTTTCATTGATTTTGAAGTTAAGCTACAAAGTTTACAAGTATCGAAACCCGCTTACTAGCGTTGTAAATCCGCAGACATTACGCTGTGCTTATGGGGATGGGAGCGCCATTTTTTTACTTTAAAGAAAAAGATTCTAAAGAAACATTTATGTAACTCCAAATGAACACTTGAGACATGTTACACTTGATTTTAAAACCCTTACTAATGGACATGATAAAAGAATCATTTGAATAAATTTCTGTGTTTTATTACTTGAAATGTAAGTGGTCGTAAACATTAGGTGAAATGTCAAAGTTTCATAGTGGACGTTTAGCGCTTCTAGGATTTCTTCCTTGAACACTCGCAGACATATCCGTACAGTTTTGACATTTATTATAATGTTAATCTTACACTACGAAGAATCAGAGAGAAATTTTCCAGTGCCTAGCCATCAATTACCTCAGCACTTATCTAATTACACGTATTCACCTTCAGGCGCATTGAGATAATTAGACAACATCCTAAACAATATCCATGTTTTCAAACCCAAGGCAATTTACGTCTACCACAGAATGTTATTTGTAATAAATGTTAATTTCTTGAAAGTTCTACCCTGTTTGTCTCTACATACGTAGGAAGTTGACAAAGTGTTACGGTTTTAAACTACAAGTAACGATTTTACTGAATGTAGATTGTATCTGGTTTGATATTTTTACTATAAAAAAAGCCAAAATTTACTGTTTGACAACTTTTTTTTTATAATCCAGGTTTTTATGTGAATTCTGTTCTGTCTTTCCACACAAACATTAATTTTTTCTTATCCTAATTGTAGCCGATCATAAACTGTTGACCATTCAAGAAATACTAATGGAAGTCAACAATAACGCTCAAACGCGACCCTTAAATTGTGTAAAATATTCAAGAAATACTAATGGAACGCAACAATAAGGCTCAAACACTACCCTTAAATTGTGTAAACTATTCAAGAAATACTGATGGAAGGCAACAATAAGGCTCAAACACAACCCTTGAATTGTGAAAACCATTCAAGAAATACTAACGGAAGGCAACCGCAAAGTTCAAACATTCTTAAGTTATATCATCTTAACATGCTGGGACGGAACTTTTAAGACAAAATTATTTAGTTCACTTTTACAAACAACATTGTATCAGTGGAATTAGAAACTTTTATATAATCAATTAATTTGACATTCAAAGTTTAGTTTCAAACTTCATAACAGTTTGTTTTAATTTTTTACGGACAAACTCTATAACATTTAACTATATAATAAATTCATTTTCTTTCTAAGCTGAAGATTTTTTTTGTCTAATTAACGAAATTGACGTTCAAAGTGTAGTTCTGAACTTTACAACAGAAGTTACGTTAGACGTGTTAAAGGCTATAATAATTTTACTCTATACCAAATACAACACTTTATCGATGGAAGTAAAACTTTCATAAGATAAAGTAAACTGGTATTAAAGTTTAGTTTTAAATTTTATCATAGAAATTGTTTCGTTAGAAGTGTTAACAGCTGAGACAATTTCTTTATGTTATAAACACAACATGGAGTTGACTGTTGATTCTTTATTATAGATGTTTATCAACAGAATTCAGTCCACTTTTGGTCACTCTGTAACGTTACACTTTTCAAAGATTTCAGTGGTGCTTTAGAAACATAGTCTTAAAAGTGTGTTTACTTCATACATATATATATTTAAATTATTTTATAAAATACATACTAAATAAGGTTTGTGCTGTCTCCGGCTTCTACCTGATGCCTTAAGAACAAACTTACTTCGCTTTGCATTACATTATATTTTATTATTGGTGGACCACAGAAAATGGACCATAAACACAAAGTTATTTTCAAAGCCCTTTGTATCACTTCAAACATAAGACACCACTAAACTATGGTCTATAGTATATCTTCTCACCAACTGGATATTTGCGTGCTTGTCTAGAAATGCATTAGGTTAAATATATTCTCGAAAGTGTAATAGCAGTTAGTAACTGTAAACAAATGGAAATTGTTGTCTGAAACGGATCTCGAACAAAATAAAACTTTTTTTACATTAAACTGTATTTACTGTATTTTAACTATCATACAGGATTGCACAAGACTGGAACGTAGGAAAAACATAAGATAAACTACACAAGAAACATTTTTTTAAATCATCTAAGTGTAGACAAAACACCTTTAACTATTTACCAGGTTACAGTATTCTAACAATAAGATACTGAACCATTTTATATGATTATTTTTAATTTAACTTCATCTTCAGTGGATTTGTTTTACGTATTCAATTCCAGTGTTTATACTACTTTAATAATAAGATGTTATAATTAATTATACTTTGTTTCCAAGTAACCATAGTAATTTTACAATTAGCAACTGAAGATATGAATTTTTAAAAACTTAAACTGATCTGTGACACAAAACTCATAATATTTTAACTTGTGCATTATTGGAAGCCAGGTGATTAAAGCGCTCGACTCGTAATCCGAGGGTCGTGGATTCGAAAACCTTTACACCAAACATGCTCGCTTTTTTCAGCCATGGGGGCATTTTAATGTGACGGTCAATCCCACTATTCGTTGATAAAAGAGTAGCCCAAGAGTTGGCGGAGGGTGATGTTGACTAGCTACTTTTCTTCTAGTCTTATACTGCTAAATTAGGGACGGCTAGAGCAGATTGTCCTCGTGCAGCTTTGCGCGAAATTTAAAAACAAACAAACAGATATTGTGGGGAGTAGAAAATTTACTTTTCGTAAACATCCTTAGCCAAACTAATCGAAAATTAAAGAAACTCACAAAAAGTTGTGAAATGTTCTAGTGAATCTCTAATTTCTTTACTTTCATAATGTGAATATTTTATTATAATTTCGTATATTAGAAGATAACACGATCATGCTCACCATATTACAAAACAATTGTTTATTGGGTTTAACAGTTTATTGTTATTGGTGAAGCAAAATAAAACAAAAAGATAGAGGGTTTGTAAGTTTCAGAACTGTAAACGTGTCTGATTTCAGTGTATAACAAACTGGGATATTCGAAAATTATAAAAACTTATGGTCTCATAAAAAGGGGCGCTTTTGAAATTCCAAAAAAGCGTAGGATGTTTTCAACTACAAGTAAAGTTCAAAAGGTCAATGAACCCGAGCCGTACCTGGTATTTCAAGACCTGAATCCTGGCAGAGAGAAAGTGAAGAAATAGACGTAAATTTATGTTAGCCTTTCTTATAAAGTCTTTAGAATAAAGATGGTGCGTGGATTGGACAATTGACAAGTAATGTGTTACTTAGCAACAGAACCCGGTTACTAGTATGTGAAACGTGGTGCACTAGAACGTTTAATTATGTCTGAATTACGATCTAACGACACGGTGACGTTTGGAAGGTATTTGCGACAGAGGCATTCAAGGACCATATTACACTCTTGTTTGCTTCATTGATTTGTTGTTCAGAATTAAGCACAAAGCTATACAATGAGCTATCTGTACTCTGCCCATCACGGGTATTGAAACCCGGTTTCTAGCAGTGAGTCCACAGATATACTGCTGAGCCATTGAGGATAATATTAGTTTATAGTAGGTATATAATGTTAGAAAACTTTGTTTATTTTATGTACATTGTAGGAGATTTCAGGAAAAAACATGTTATAGGGAGTTGATACTAGCACTAATATCAGTCATATTATATGGAATTTTAGAAGATTCATGTTATATATGAATTATGTATTTGCTTCTTTATGGTTGGGAGAGATTAGTATTAATCTTTATACCAGATGTATTATAGAAAACTGGTTTTAGTTTTTATATAAAACATAACTTAGGGAGTCTATATAAATGTTTACACGAGATACAACGTATATAAAATGTACAAATGTAAACATACTTTAAGAAGCTGGCACTGGTGTGTGTGTATGATTCTTATAGCAAAGCAACATCGGGCTATATATTGAGTCCACCGAAAGAAGTCGAACCCCTAATTTCAGCGTTGTAAATACGTAAACTTACCGTTGTACCAGATGGGGGACGCTGGCACTCCTTTCTAAAAGCAAAATATTGAAACTCGGTTTTTTAGCGGTGTGAGTCCGCAGACATACCGTGTTTTTTTGGGTGGGCTAATCTGTTGTAAAAAACAATACGTGAATAAATAACTTTACTACTTTAATACGAAGGCTATCTGCACTAACCGTCCCCAGTTTAGCAGTGTAAGACTAAAAAGAAGGCAACTAGTCATCACCACCCACCGCCAACTCTTGGACTACTCTTTTACCAACGAATTGCGAGATTACCGTTAGATTATTACGTCCACATGGCTGCTAAGAACTGATATATAGGCGTATATCTATTTTTAGGTTTCCAAGTAGGGTTACTAATAATAAGACGTGCTACCTGTTTCATTTTCTTCTTAAGTGGTCCCGGCATGGCCAGGTGGGCGGCGTTCGACTCGTAATCTCAAGGTCGTGGGTTCGAATCGCCGTCACATCAAACATGATCGCCCTTTCAGCCGTGAGGCGTTATAACTTGACGGTCAAACCCACTATTCGTTAGTAAAAGAGTAGCCCAAAAGATGGCGGGGGATGGTGATGACTAGATGCCTTACCTCTAGTCTTACCCTGCCAAATTAGGGACGGCTATCGCAGACAGCTCTCGTGTAGCTTTGAACGACATTCAAAACAGAATATTTACGTGTTTCATTAATCACTGTTTAATGGGGTAGCTACGCTGTGCCCTTTGCGAGGATCGTGTCTCAAAGAATATAAGTTATTCTACTGTAATAAAAACCACCAATAGTCTGTTTAAAGTAATAATTTTGAGTTTTAAATATAAAAAATGAACTAGACAGAGTGAAGTAAAATTCATTAAATGTGTTGAAATTTTTATTAAGTAAAATAAAATTAAAATAACAGAAACATGTTTTCGAACGGTTCTCAATCCAAATTCTACTTTTGTTTACACAAGTGAAAACTATGAATGGGAAATAATGTTTTCACTACGAATAATTTTACAAATGGAAGATATATCCATCCCAGCCTAGCTCAAGGGTTAGCTCGAAAATTATAAAGCTAAAATACTGTGTTCGATTCCAGCTGTTAATTTACCGCAGGTAGTATATTTGGCATATCTACAATAAAATGTAAGTTCATGAAAACGCTAGCTCTATTTACTCACTAAGTAAAAATACCAAATACATGAAACTTGTTCGTACTAAATTAATATATCGAATTGAAATGTGCTACTGATATAAGCTATAAGTAACAAGACAGTTGGAATTCCAAATGTCAGCTACAGTTTAAGACTTTACACTTTTATCATGAAAACTCAGTTTCTTAAAACTTTGTTTGTTCTTGAATGTCGCGCTTTCTGTTTGAACCACTTGAGAAGCCCATAAAAAAACGAAACAGTTGAAGTTGAACACTATCTTCAAATAAATTTGAATAAGATTTTGTGTGCTTGAGTGTATTTTAAATGTCTATTTTTATTATTATTCTAATAAATATAGGACAAACAGTATAACAACTTTATTCACAAACGTCTTACTTCTCTTGAGTCAAGCAAGTAACTTTCTGCTAAAAAATTATATATAATTGTTTGTTTTTTGAATTTCGCGCAAAACTACTCGAGCGCTATCTGCGCTAGACGTCCATAATTCAACAGTGTGAAACTAGAGGAAGGAAGCTAGTCATTACCACCCACCGCCAACTCTTGGACTACTACTCTTTTACCAACGAATAGTGAGATTGATAGTCACATTATAATGTCCCCACGGCTGAAAGGGCGAACATATTCGGTGCGACCGGATTCTAACTAGCGACCCTCGGATTTCTAGTTGAACGCCTTAACACATTTGGCCATGCGGAGCCCAATTAGGAAATGCATGTTCACTATGTCTGCCGGAAATTTTACTCAGTGCTGTGCGATTCTGCCTTAGACAGGTTTTACCTTTGGATTATATATAACATGTATATTTATTAAAATGTACTAACTTTATGATTATGGTGTAACAAGAAACACTTGTACTACTTTTCTGAAAACAAAATCATTGTATGTATTTTCTATTATTTTTACTGAAACAAGAATAAAAATTCAGTTGATTAGAATTCAATGTTACTATTATTACTCTATATTCTACAACCAGCCTTACTTCCAAAATTTTAATTTAAAGTGTATACATTTGTTAACAACATAAGCAATATTGAATTATATATAATATATATATAATATATATTTTCTATTATTTTTTACTGGAAACAAGAATAAAAATTCAGTTGATTAGAATTCAATGTTACTATTATTACTATTATTACCCGGTCATGCCGGATAAGGTAAGATATGAGAAGTCTTCAATATTACTATTATTACCCGGTCATGCCGGGTGAGGTAAGATATGAGACGTCTTCAATGTTACTATTATTACTATTATTACCCGGTCATGCCGCGTCAGGTAAGATATGAGACGTCTTCAATGTTATTATTATTATTATTACCCGGTCATGCCGGGTCAGGTAAGATATGTGACGTCTTCACTGTCTCAAAATATTCTTCTTATTGATTTTTTATTGTTTCTTCAAGAAACAATGTTTAAACAATATCCTATAAAAATGATTGATTTTGGCCTTCAGATAGGGTTCCGAGGAAATGGTAATTCATGTACTCAGAATAATGGAATTTTGAATTTTTATAATCAGAGAATTATTCTTACGCGCAGACTCGTTTTAGTGTTAACAGACCCAGAGATTCAACCGTTTGTCTGTCAAATCATTGTTTTAGTGTTTCTTAGAAATCATATATAGAAGTTAATGACCAACATATTTTAGGAAAACTGATTTTGTTTATTTTATATTTTGTTACAAATATTAAAACAGAAGTTCAGTTTATATGTTCTACTCTAACACATATATGAAATAGACACAGGATTTTTTATAAACAGATGTTTTATCTACCGCGTGTAATGAAAACAAATGTGATGTACGTTTTCCTCTGTTTTACTACAAAACCACACAATGGGCTCTCTACCACAGAGATTGAGCCCGAACTTTTGCGTTATAAGCCCTATAGATCTCATTAATTAACCCAAGAGACTTGACCTAATTGATTTAGCCCATCTAGTGTAGATTGAAACGTTATCTGTTCAGAAACTAGAATTTGAACGAAGTCGCATTACTTGCAGCGACTTTTTGAAAATCAGTGTTGTGGTCATAAAACGCCAATGTACTCCATACTGAAACCAAATTACAGAAAGAGACGATATAGAAAGTGAGCTAAACATATATATATATATGTATATATACAGTAAAACCTGTCTAATCCGGAAACTGCAGAAACATGTTAAACCGGATATATCAAATTTTGCAGCGTTATCATAAGATTTCTCTTACAAAATGGCGGAACCTGCGTTAGGCGGACGGAAAACTATCTTTCACCTACCTCATCTATCAACAACTAGGACTAAAACCTAAGTAAGGCGGATAAAATATTTTTAATTGAATATTAATTTCTTATTTAATTACTGTGTGTTTGTGTTTTCTTATAGTAAAGTCACAGGGGGCTATCTGCTGAGCCCACCGAGGGGAGTCAAACCTCTGATTTTATCGTTGTAAGACATACCGCTGTACTAGCGTGAGGGCTAGTTAATTACTAATTTTTTTAAATATTAATAAATTTTTGTTTAATTAATAATTTGCTTAAACTTTAAATGTTCCTTTAGTTTTTCTATTTCCGTGTGCAACATCAGTTCTACATAAAACTAAAATACTGAAAATTGATGCTTCAACATATTATTGCATACATGGATGACTATAAAAGAGCATCTGAAATGGCCATGAAAATTGATGTGTTAGACGCAATTGCATTTTGAAATTATTCAATCAAATGGTAATAAAGTCTTTCGAAAGTATGGATTTATTCTTGATAATGGCGGAGATTGTGGAGAAGTTGTTTGTTATGACGATTCTAGTAAAATCCATCTGATTGTCAAGACTGATGCAGATGATTCTGTGAACGTGAAACGTTTTGTAAACGTTGACAATAATGTTTTAACAGAAACTGATGAAATTGATTTACAATCTACAATAGAATCTCCAGATGGTAACAGTGTGAGAGATTCAAATGATGAATAAAATGGAAAAGATAGTGAGGAAATAGAAGTTCCTACTTCATCAGAAGTGTTAAGTTATATTAACACTATAAAATTGTATGTGAAAATGAAGGGAGAAAATTGGCTTTCTGTTTGAACCACATGAGAAGCCCATAAAAAACGAAATAGTTGAAGTTGAACACTATCTTCAAATAAATTTGAATAAGATTTTGTGTGCTTTAGTGTATTTTAAATGTCTATTTTATTATTATTCTAATAAATATAGGACAAACAGTATAATAACTTTATTCACAAACGTCTTACTTCCTTGAGTCAAGCAAGTAACGTTCTGCTAAAAATTATATATAATTGTTTGTTTTTGAATTTCGCGCAACTACTCGAGCGCTATCTGCGCTAGACGTCCCTAATTAAGCAGTGTCAGACTAGAGGGAGGAAGCTAGTCATCACCACCAACCGCCAACTCTTGGACTACTACTCTTTTACCAACGAAAAGTGAGATTGACCGCAACATTATAATGTCCCCACGGCTGAAAGGGCGAACATGTTCGGTGCGACCGGGATTCTAACCAGCGACCCTCAGATTACTAGTCGAACGCCTTAACACATTTGGCTATGCGGAGCCCAATTAAGGAAATGCATGTTCACTATGTCTAAGCCGAAAATTTTACTCAGTGCTATGCGATTCTGTCTTGTGACAGGTTTTACTGGATTATATATATAATATACACATTTATTAAAATGTACTAACTTTATGATTATGGTGTAACAAGAAACACTTGAACTACGTTTATGAAAACAAAATCATTGTATTTATTTTCTATTATTTTTTACTGGAAACAAGAATAAAAATTCAGTTGATGAGAATTCAATGTTACTATTATTACTCTCCATTCTATAACCAGCCTTACTTCTAAAATTTTAATTTAAAGTGTAAATGTTGAATACATTTTTTAAAACATAAGCAATACTTGTAAAATGCATTTCACATTTATATTAACACATGACGTCATTGGTTAAAGGAAATTTCTAGTACAATTGTATACCAAGATCGATTAATATTTAAAATGTGGCAAGGTGGTTAAAGCTTAATATGAGGGCCGAAAGTTCGAATCCTAGTTACATCAAAGATGCTTGCCGTTTCAGCCGTGGGTGTGTTATAATGTTTCGGTCAATCTCACTATTCGTTGGTAAAAAAGTGGCCCAAGAGTTGGCGGTGGGTGGTAATGACTAGCTGCCTTCCCTCAGTCTTACATTACTAAATTAGGGACGGCGAGCACAGAGAACCCTCAAGTAGCTTTGTGTGAAATTGAAAAACAAACAAACAAACAAACACATGATTATAATGATGTATGTGTTCTTCCTCATTTCATTTTCACATACACACATGGTTATAATAATTTATGTGTTCTTCCTCATTTCATTTTCACATACACACATGGTTATAATAATTTATGTGTTCTTTCTCATTTCATTTTCACATACACACATGATTATAATAATTTATGTGTCTTCCTCATTTCATTTCACATACACACATGGTTATAATAATTTATGTGTTCTTCCTCATTTCATTTTCACATACACACATGGTTATAATAATTTATGTGTTCTTTCTCATTTCATTTCACATACACACATGATTATAATAATTTATGTGTTCTTCCTCATTTCATTTTCACACACATGGTTATAATAATTTATGTGTTCTTCCTCATTTCATTTTCACATACACACATGGTTATAATAATTTATGTGTTCTTTCTCATTTCATTATCACATACACACATGATTATAATAATTTATGTGTTCTTTAGTTTATTATTACATGTACATGTGATTACAGTAATTATAGTCAAATTCAATTTTCAGAATGTTAGTGGTGAAGACTAAGTTTAGCATACGACGTTCAAACTCCATGTTGTGGTGTTTCTAAAGTGAGAAACAGTGAGAAAATTTAACAGTGTGACACTAGAAGGAAGGCAGCTAGTCATCACTACCCACCGCAAACTCTTGAGCTACTCTTTTACCAACAAATACTGGAATTGACTGTCGCTTTATAACGCTTACACTACTGAAAGGGCGAGCATGTTTCGTGTGAAGGGATTTGAACCCGTGACCCTCAGATTACGAGTCAAGTGCCTTAACTACCTGGCCATTACGGGTCAGTAATAGTTGGTCTTATTTGTATAATGAAATAATAAATACCATATATATACAAATATATTTAAATTCATTTGAATGTATTTAGTTAGTTTCACTAAAATATATTCAATATATGTGAATGATCGCACCTTCCATTGTATTGTTCAGTCTTTATGTTGGTAAGTAATGGGGTGTTCGGAAAGTCAGTGTGCACTTATATATTTATTAACAGACATGTTTCAATACAGAATACAGGAGGTAAATATGAATGACGATTATAAACAATGTTGAAAGTGACACCCGTTGGCATCAATACAGGCCTGGATCTTTCTTATTTTGTTTCTAAACACCGCTACCAGTTGCTGGCGTTGAAATAGACTGAATAAAATATGATTACAAAACTGCATATTGACTTTCCAAACACCCTGTACGATAGCCTTAACTAGTGACATAGTAAATTGAATTTTAATGTATTTTGTTTTGGTTTAAATGTTATGGTTATATTATATATATTTGTATACATATTAAATTAAGAGCAACTGTAGATGTTCAAGAATATTAGAAAATAGAGTCATTATTAATCATGTAATTTAAAACATTATTAAACAAGCTATTGAGGATATGCTATAGGAGTTATTAAGGTTCTGACTTTCTAAGAAAATTCATCATCTTTCATTAAATCTTCATACTGTAAATGTACGTTAGAAGACATATAGTTACAATCACATTACAAACCTTTATGAGTACGAAGACAATCACTCAGTAATACGTATAAGTTGTTTGTGAGAGCAACAAAATTACTTTGTAATTTAAGTATTATTACGAAGTTTTATTTTTAATATCCTCTTCACAGGATACGATAAGGATTCATTAATAGAATAATTTGATTACTAGGCACGTGCTCACGATGTAACTGTTTCAATAGTCTTCTATTTGTTTGTTTGTTTTAGAATTTCTATCAAAAATACACGAGGGCTATCTGCCCCTAATTTAGCAGTGTAAGACTAGAGAGAAGGCAGCGAGTTATCACCTCCCACCGCCAACTCTTGGACTACTTTTTACCAACCAATAATGGGATTAACCGTGACGTTATAATGCTCCCAAGGCTAACAGGGTGAGCATGTTTGGTGTGACTGGGATTCGAACCCGTGATATTCAGATTACTAGTTGAACACCTTAACTCACTTAACCACGCCGGCCCATAGTCTTCTTTAATTTGCTTTCTGAGGTGATAGAGTTTTTCTCCCTTCTTATAAAGTTTTTATTTTTCATAGAGGAGAAATAAGTATATTATCAGAAATTTTGTTTCTGAGCAAGTTTCTGTTTAAATAAAAACCGAGGTAAAGCACACAGTATCAAAAACGACAGAAGTTTGTTTAAAACAGTTCAGAAATTCATGTTTATATGCAAAAACGGCTCGTTTGGGCTGAGAAAACACTTTTACATAGAAGAGCGAACAACGTTTCGACCTTCTTCGGTCATCGTCAGGTTCACAAAGAAAGAGGTAACTGACCGGAAGCTGACCACATGTTTGAAAGGGGTTGTGTAACTGTGTGTCGAAATGTAGAGGGCGGTATTAATGTTTGAATATATAATTTTATTTATTTTATTAATATAGGTATAAAGGCGTTCCTTTATATTGGTTTATTTTGGGTTTAAGTTGTTGTATAAGTAAGGCTTCTTTAATTTTATGTTTGTTTATGTTTGTTTCTTTATTTAGTATTTGAGTGTTTTCTATGGTTATGTTGTGTTTATTTGACTTGCAGTGTTCGAAAACGTGTGAAGGTGACTTTTTATGTTCTTTGATTCTGGTTTCCATTTTTCTACTTGTTTCTCCAATATAGAAGTCGTGGCAGTTATCACATTGTATTTTATAAATAATGTTGGTGTTGTGTTTGTCAGTGTAGTTTTTACATAGTATAGACCTTAGTTTTGTGCCGGGTTTTTGAATAAATTTGGTATTAATTGGAATGTCATATTTTGTTACTAATTTTGCCAAATGTTGGTTATTTGTTTGCTGATGTCCGAATATATGGTATACAGCAGTATATGGTTTCGTGGTTTTTGATTCGTGAGCTGTATTTACTTTAGTTGGTGGTTGATTTTGCTTTATGTCTAGGTGTGTGCGTATAATGTTTTCTACGGTTTGTGGAGGAAACTTATTGATGTTGGTGAAGTATTGTTTTATTTTGTCTAATTCATCGTTAATTTTATCTGGTGAGCATAGTTTATGGCTGTGTTTATTTGGTTTCTTAGTATGTTGAGTTTTGTTTTGTTTCATGTGCTGAGTCCCAAGGAATGTATAGTCCAGTATGGGTGATTTTTCGGTGGATTTCTGTTTGAAATTGTGTATCAGTTCTTGTAATTTTGAGGTTAAGAAATGATATTTGATTGTTTTCTTCCTGTTCACATGTGAAGTTAATGTTGGGATGTATAGAGTTAATGTGATTGAAAAATTAAGTATGTGTTCCGTAGATTTGAATCCCGCAACCGTGTCATCTACATATCTGTACCAGTATAGTGGTGGATGTAATGCTGTGTTAATTGCTTGTGTTTCAGCCCAAACGAGCCGTTTTTGCATATAAATTTTCTCAACAAGTGGGTTTCTCGTCATCACTGATTAGAAATTCATGTTGTTGTTTTAGCGGCAATCGTCTAATCTGATGTTACCAACCATACTATGGATTTCTAAGAACTGACATTGGGTATCGATCGGTTGTTTTGTTTTATATATATAAATTCTTTAAGCATAAATCGGGTGTATATCTATAAATATATTGAAACAGGGGAAGTGCACGTTCGTTTCTTTAGCATATAACTTACTATATTTTAATAAATAGACCATTAAAACGAGAGAACTTTTCTGTATAACCTAAATACATTATTTTCTCGAGGTTTTATACGTTACTGGAAAAGTTATCTTCTGTAGAATAGGTAACTGAAAAAGAACCTTAGTAAATAAAGTGAAAAGAATTACATAATACTGATATACGATACAGAATGTATTTTGGTGGCCTGCTGTCGACAATAAAGCCTTTTCTTTGTTTTGTTTCCTTCAGCTTTGTTTGTGATATCGGTTAAGTCAAATAATAAAACTAGAAACACGATTAGGGCCTGACATGGCCTTGCGCGTTAAGGCTTGCGCTTCCTAATCTGAGGGTTGCGGGTTCGCGCTCGAGTCGCGCCAAACATGCTCGCCCTCCCAGCCGTGGGGGCGTTATAACTGTACGGTCAATCCCACTATTCGTTTGTAAAAGAGTAGAATAAGAGTTTGTGGTGGGTGGTGATGACTAGCTGCCTTCCCTCTAGTCCTACACTGCTAAATTAGGGACGGCTAGCGCAGATAGCCCTCGAGTAGCTTTGCGCGAAATTCAAGAAAAAACAAAGTTTTAAGAAACTGAGTTTTCATGATAAAAGTGTAAAATCTTAGACTGTAGCTGACATTTGGAATTCCGACTGTCTTGTTACTTATTGCTTACATCAGTAGCACATTTCAATTCGATATATTAATTTAGTACGAACAAGTTTCATGTATTTGTTATTTTTACTTAGTGAGTAAATAGAGCTAGCGTTTTCATGAACTTACATTTTATTGTAGATATGCCAAATATACTACCTGCGGTATATTAACAGGTGGAATCGAACACAGCATTTTAACTTTATAATTTTCGAGCTAACCCTTGAGCTAGGCTGGGATGGATATATCTTCCATTTGTAAAATTATTCGTAGTGAAAACATTATTTCCCATTCATAGTTTTACTTGTGTAAACAAAAGTAGAATTTGGATTGAGAACCGTTCGAAAATATATTTCTGTTATTTTTATTTTATTTATTTTATTTTACTTAATAAAAATTTCAACACATTTAATGAATTTTACTTCACTCTGTCTAGTTCATTTTTATATTTAAAACTCAAAATTATAACTTTAAACAGAATATTGGTGGTTTTATTACAGTGGAATAACTTATTTTTTTTGAGACACGATCCTCGCAATGGGCACAGCGTAGCTACCCCATTAAACAGTGAATAATGAAACACGCAAATATTGTTTGTTTTGAATGTCGTTCAAAGTTACACGAGGGCTGTCTGCGATAGCCGTCCCTAATTGGCAGTGTAAGACTAGAGGTAAGGCAGCTAGTCATCACCATCCACCGCCATCTTTTGGGCTACTCTTTACTGACGAAGAGTGGGTTTGACCGTCAAGTTATAACGCCCCACGGCTGAAAAAGCGATCATGTTTGATGTGACGGCGATTCGAACCCACGACCTTGAGATTACGAGTCGAACGCCTTAACCCACCTGGCCATGCCGGGCCCACTTAAAGAAGAAAATGAAACAGGTAGCACGTCTTATTATTAGTAACCCTACTTGGAAACCTAAAAATAAATATACGCCTATATATATTCTTAGCAGCCATGTGGACGTAATCATCTAACGGTAATCTCGCTATTTGTTGGTAAAAGAGTAGTCCAAGAGTTGGCGGTGGGTGGTGATGACTAGTTGTCTTCTTTTTAGTCTTACACTGCTAAATTGGGGACGGTTAGTGCAGATAGCCTTCGTATTAAAGTAGTAAAGTTATTTATTCACGTATTGTTTTTAACAACAGATTAGCCTACCCAGTTGAACAGGGTATGTCTGCGGACTCACACTGCTAAAAACCGAGTTTCAATATTTTGCTTTTAGAAAGGAGTGCCAGCGTCCCACTTCTGGTACAACGGTATGTTTACGTATTTACAACGCTGAAATTAGGGTTCGAGTTCTTTCGATGGACTCAATATATAGCCCGATGTTGCTTTGCGATAAGAAAACACACACACACTGGTGCCAGCTTCTTAAAATATGTTTACATTTGAACATCTATATACGTTGTACCTCGTGTAAACATTTATAAAGACTCCCTCAGTTATGTTTTATATAAAAACTAAAACCAGTTTTCTATAATACGTCTGGCATAAAGATTAATACTAATCTCTCCCAAACATAAAGAAGCAAATACATAATTCTTATAACATGAATCCTCTAAAATTCCATATAATATGACTGATATAAGAATTAGTGCTAGTATCAACTCCCTATAACATGTTTTCTCTGAAATCTCCTACAATGAACATAAAATAAACAAAGTTTTCTAACATTATATACCTACTATAAACTAATATTATCCTCCAATGGCTCAGCAGTATATCTGTGGACGGGTTTCAATACCCATGATGAGCAGAGATACAGATAGCTCATTGTGTAAAGCGTTGTGCTTAATTCTGAACAACCAATCAATGAAGCAAACAAGAGTGTAATATGGCCCTTGAATGCCACTGTCGCAAATACCTTCCAAACGTCACCGTGTCGTTAGATCGTAATTCAGACATAATTAAACGTTCTAGTGCACCACGCTTCATATACAAGTAAACGGGTTCTGTTGCTAAGTAACACATTACTTGTCAATTGTCCAATCCACGCACCATCTTTATTCTAAAGACTTTATAAGAAAGGCTAACATAAATTTACGTCTATTTCTTCACTTTCTTTGCCAGGATTTAGGTCTTTAAATACCAGGTAGGGCTCGGGTTCATTGACCTTTTGACCTTTACTTGTAGTTGAAAACATCCTACGCTTTTTTTGAATTTCTAAAGCGCCCCTTTATGAGACCATAAGTTTTATAATTTTCGAATATCCCAGTTTGTTATACCCTGAAATCAGACACGTTTACAGTTCTGAAACTTACAAACCCTCTATCTTTTTGTTTTATTTTGCTTCACCAATAACAATAAACTGTTAAACCCAATAAACAATTGTTTTGTAATATGGTGAGCATGATCGTGTTATCTTCTAATATTCGAAATTATAATAAAATATTCACATTATGAAAGTAAAGAAATTAGAGATTCACTAGAACATTTCACAACTTTTTGTGAGTTTCTTTAATTTTCGATTAGTTTGGCTAAGGATGTTTACGAAAAGTAATTTTTTCTTCTCCATCTACAATATCTATTTGTTTGTTTTTGAATTTCGCGCAAAGCTGCACGAGGACAATCTGCTCTAGCCGTCTCTAATTTAGCAGTATAAAACAAGAAGAAAAGTAGCTTGTCAACATCACCCTCCGCCAACTCTTGGGCTACTCTTTTATCAACGAATAGTGGGATTGACCGTCACATTAAAATGCCCTAATGGCTGAAAGGGCGAGCAAGTTTGGTGTTAAAGGTTTTCGAATCCACGACCCTCGGATTTCGAGTCGAGCGCTTTAATCATCTGGATTCCAATAATGCACAAGTTAAAATATTATGAGTTTTGTGTCACAGATCAGTTTAAGTTTTTAAAAATTCATATCTTCAGTTGCTAATTGTAAAATAACTATGGTTACTTTGAAACAAAGTATAATTAATTATAACATCTTATTAATAAGGTAGTATAAACACTGGAATTGGATACGTAAAACAAAACCACTGAAGATGAAGTTAAATTAAAAATAATAATATAAAATGGTTCAGTATCTTATTGTTAGAATACTGTAACCTGGTAAATAGTTAAAGGTGTTATGTCTACACTTAGATATTTGATTTAAAAAAATGTTTCTTATGTGTAGTTTATCTTATGTTTTTCCTACGTACCAGTCTTATGTGCAATCCTGTATGATAGTTAAAATACAGTAAATACAGTTTAATGTAAAAAAAAGTTTTATTTTGTTCGAGATCCGTTTCAGACAACAATTTCCATTTGTTTACTTTGTTCACAGTTACTAACTGCTATTACACTTTCCAGAATATATTCAACCTAATGCATTTCTAGACTAGCACGCAAATATCCAGTTGGTGAGAAGATATACTATAGACCATAGTTTAGTGGCGTCTTATGTTTGAAGTGATACAAAGGGCTTTGAAAATAACTTTGTGTTTATGGTCCATTTTCTGTGAGCCACCAATAATAAAATATAATGTAATGCAAAGGAAGTAAGTTTGTTCTTAAGGCGTCAGGTAGAAGCCGGGAGACAGCACAAACCTTATTTAGTATGTATTTTATAAAATAATTTAAATATATATATGTATGAAGTAAACACTCTTTTTAAGACTATGTTTCTAAAGCACCACTGAAATTTTTGAAAAAGTGGAACGTTACAGAGTGACCAAAAGTGGACTGAATTCTGTTGATAAACATCTATAATAGAGAAGCAACAGCCAACTCCATGTTGTGTTTATAACATAAAGAAATTGTCTTAGACGTTAACACTTCTAACGAAACAATTTCTATGATAAAATTTAAAACTAAACTTAATACCAGTTTACTTTATCTTTTGAAAGTTTTACTTGCATCGATAAAGTGTTGTATTTAGTATAGAGTAAAATTATTATAGCCTTTAACACGTCTAACGTAACTTCTGTTGTAAAGTTCAGAACTACACTTTGAACGTCAATTTCGTTAATAAGACAAAAAAAATCTTCAGCTTAGAAATAAAATGAATTTATTATAGAGATAAATATTATAGAGTTTGTCCGTAAAAAATTAAAACAAGCTATTAAAAAGTTTAAAACTAAACATTCAATGTCAAATTAATTGATTATATAAAAGTTTCTAGTTCCACTGATAAAATGTTGTTTTTAATTGAGAACTAAATAATTTTGTCTTAAAAGTTCCGTCCCAGCATGTTAAGATGATATAACTTAGGAATGTTTGAGCTTTGCGGTTGCCTTCCGTTGGTATTTCTTGAATGGTTTACACAATTTAAGGATAGTGTTTGAGCCTTATTGTTGACTTCCATCAATATTTCTTGAATATTTTACACAATTTAAGGGTAGTGTTTGAGCCTTATTGTTGCGTTCCATTAGTATTTCTTGAATGGTCCACAGTTTATGATCGGCTACAATTCGGATAATGTTTGTGTAGATAAGACAGAACAGAATTCACATAAAAACCTGGATTATAAAAAAAAAAAAGTTGTCAAACAGTAAATTGTTGCTTTTGTTTAAAGTAAAAATATCAAACCAGATACAATCTACATTCAGTAAAATCGTTACTTTTAGTTTAAAACCGTAACACTTTGTCAACTTCCTACGTATGTACAGTCGAACAGGGTAGAAATTTCAAGAAATTAACATTTATTACAAATAACATTCTTTAGTAGACGTAAATTGCCTTGGGTTTGAAAACACGGATATTGTTTAGGATGTTGTCTAATTATCTAAATGTGCCTGAAGGTAAATAATGTAATTAGATAAGTGCTGAGGTAATTGATGGGTAGGCACTGGAAATTTCTCTCTGATTCTTCGTGGTGTAAGATTAACATTATAATAAATGTCAAAACTATTCGGATACGTCTGCGAGTGTTTAAAGAAGGAATACTAAAAGCGCTAAACGTCCACTATGAAACTTTGACATTTCACCTAATGTTTACGACCACTTACATTTCAAGTAATAAAACAGAAATTTATTCAAATGATTCTTTTATCATGTCCATTAGTAAGGGTTTTAAAATCAAGTGTGACATGTCTCAAGTGTTTATTTGGAGTTACATAAATGTTTTGTTACAATCTTTTTGTTTAAAGTAAAAAAATGGCGCCCCCATCCCCATAGGCACAGCGTAATGTCTGCGGATTAACAACGCTAATAAACGAGTTTCGATACTTGTGTAGCTTTGTAGCTTAACTTCAAACAACGAATGAAACACTTTAACGTCTGGATAAACAAACTCACATATAAATATTACTTTTTAAAGTTAGCGTTGTATGATTCAATATTCCATTAGGATTATTTCGAGCATACCTATTTTCTATGAAAAAAGAAACAAAAACGTATAAGCTCACAGCACTGGCCCGGATCTGACGTATTCAAATGGAAATATCGTAAGATGGCTAAGTGCAGACCGAAAGCATTGGTTTTACCATAGGAGCTTTAGAAGCCAGGTTGTGTGTCTGTTTTTGTTGTTACTAATATGGATATAGAAAATATTGGGTGCACGTTAACGTTTTTTGGGTGAGATTATTTCGGCACAAAACGTGAACTATGGGTAACGACAATTCTTTACGCCAAAATTTCTATATTTAAACACACCTGAATATGTTCGGGGCATGTTTGATGCTATTCTCACATATGTTCATTAAACATTTGAACTTTTAAGTAAAGTTTATAACAGGTCAAAGAGGCCACATAGAAATAATTATATCACAACCAGGTCTTCGTGGTATGTATTTTTGGACTCGGAAAACTAAAGCTAGATGTTATTTCAAACGAACACGTTTATACGTATTGTATACTTTTTAACATATTTTCACGTGAACAAATATTTTTTCCTTTTCTGTTTCATTAGCGTGTGACGCCAGTGAATCCCAGGCTGTACGGTAAAGTTCACGACAATACAGTTCCTTATGGTGCAGTTCGTTGAACAGCAACGGTAAAGAGTGGATCGCCACCATAAAGTATAATTTGATGAGTTGCTTCAACTGCATGTAAACATTGTTTCTTGGGTATAAACATGGCAGCTGAATTTATTGATCATACCCTGTTTATTAAATGGCTAACGTCCAATTCCACACTTCCTAGAAGGTCAGATTATTTATTTTCTAAAAGCTATTCGAGGACGATCTGAACTAGTTATTGCAAATTTACAAATGACAGATTTAGGGAAGGCAGCTGGTCAACACCACCCACCTTCAACTCATGGACTATTTTCACCAACGGAAAAAGGGATTGTCTGTTACATTATAACGAATTCACGGTTTCAAGGCGAGCATATTCGGTGTGACGGGGATTGAATCCCGTAGACGTTAAAAGCAATCTACAATTGAATTATTATATGTGTATTAATAAATATTTTTCTAGCAGTATAATTACTGTAATTTATTTAACATATTTAAACAAATATTAAATATTTGTCATGAAAGGTTCACTTCCAAACTTCACTTTAATGTGGCAAGTGAAATATATTTGATTATATATTTCAACGCATATCAAATAATGTCGGACTATAAGTGTTTCAAAATCTCAAAACAAACAAACTTTAATCTAAACCAAAATTTATACTCTACATGTTCTGAGGTCAATGCGAACTGAAATAAGTTTAAGTTATTGTTTCTCAAAGCATCGCAAAATTAAATTTGTAAATATGCAATGTTATCATGATATAAAATCAAGAAAACTGTTTAAAAACACAAGGTTATTCAAGTCAGATCGTGAAACATTGTGAGAGAGCTTGATTATTTTAAAGTACGTTGTTTTGATTAGGCTTAGAGTTGGTGGTTAACTGACGAGAACATGTACATCAAAGGAAGAAATCCAGCTTTATCCAGTATGAAAGTATAAAATTGTTTTTGAAAAAATTCGCGTCAGGCGTTATACATTGAAAACTCATGAAAACTAAATTAACAATGACGAAACTAAATTGTTAGTTTAACTAGTTTCATAATTTTTAGCCATCTTTTCGAAACGTGTGAAAACATTCGTTTTGAATATTTTTCTAATCGTGCTCGTATTTGAGTATTAAAATGTTTATTGTGATACGTGTATGTTTTATGTGACTGACTTACACTATGTAACACATTTTGTTACTAGATAGTATGTGTTATTTCTTAATCACTAATGTTGTAAAAGTATAGAAAATGGCCATTTTTTCCCTTCAAACTTTGCTTTTGTGACCTGATTAATGAAATTTATAAATAAACCAATTTTCTATATAAAAATGGACAAATTTGAACATTTTAATTTACATAAGATCTGTATAAAACAACATATGAATCAAGATTTACATGTATTTATACTAAAGTTATACAAAAAATGCTTAGAAGTGAGTAGTTTTCGAGATTTGAGACTGTAATGTAAATCACTTTCACGTACCAGACCCCAGATTATTGAGAGAAAATTCATCCTCATTATTTTATTAATTCAGCTATTTCTAAAATTATAATTAGGTTGTAACCAGATAAAATACACAATTATATTAAAGAAGGTTTTGATTTTTGAACTTCGCATAAAGCTACTCGATGGGTATCTCTGCTAGGCGTCCCTAACAAACGAAGTACAAGTTCATGACAGGAATAAGAAACTTTCACCATTATACTTATCTAAATGTTTTCAAAGGAAACTTACTGGCTCATATCAACTTACTTTAGTTGAAAAGAAAATCTCTATAAGGTCCGGCATGGTCAGGTGGGTTAAAGCGTTCGTTAATCTGAGAGTCACGGGTTCGAATCCCCGTCGCACGAAACATGCTGGCCTTTATAGCCGTGGGAGCTTTATAAAGCGACGTTCAATCCCATTATTCGTTGGTAAAAGAGTAGCCCAAGAGTTGGCGGTGGATGGTGAAGACTAGCCTCCGTCTCTCTAGTCTTAAACTGCTGAATTAGGGACGGCTAGCACAGAGAGCCCTCGAGTCGAGTAGTTTTGTTCGAAATTCAAAAAACAAACAAACATTCTCATTGTAAGTTGAAGTATTTATGTTTGTACAAGAACTTACAAACACGATTTCTTAACTTCCGCTAAGATCTGAAGAGAGTATTAATTTCTATAAATAACTGAAGAATTTTACTCTTCCAGTTCTCATTACTTGACTTAGATGGACAAACTTCCTATTCCCACATTATCTAAAAAAAAAAAAAGTAAACCACAAATTTGTACGGGGTGAAGGTTAGGTGAAAATGGTTGTCAACCTTACTAACTGTAGCTATTTCGATTTTTATGCTAGGGTTGGGCGTATAATTGAACAGGGTATTGACTCTCTTATAATGACAAAAGAGAATACTTAATAGCCGCGGACATAATTAGCTCTCAAATCCGCTAAGAGACGAAGCCATGAGCTGAAAGATTGTACTTGAAAAAACAAAATCTACGTGCCGTTTGCAGCACCTAAAGATAAAAGACGCTAATGTTTAGAAAAGGTAGCAAATTATTTCTTCTTTGTAGCCTTTGGCAAGTGGAGAGAATAGAAGACGAAGGGAAATAAGTCAATGATATATATATATATACTCAAGTACACAGAAATATTTCGCACAAAAATACAAACACACTCGCGATGAGCATATTGTAGGAAGCAGAAAACTACACAATAGGCTGTCTTTGCTATGTGTGTACTTGGGAATTGAGCCCCGTATTTTGTCGTTAGGAAATCTGTAATCTTTGCCAGCCCGACAGAAAACATGGAGAACGTAAACAGTAAGAATACAAGAATTATTATGGCAGGGTTGAAAGTCATAATTAAGTGTGTTTCAAATAAGATGTTGTTTCTATTTTAATATTGTTGTTGTTTTTCTGTGACACGTTAAGAGCAAGGGAATCATTTTATATTTCTAGTAATGGAGGTCCATCAGTAGTTTTATTGTAGAGATGAAACTGTTTTATTACAAATAGAAACATATCTGGTTTTAAAATTATTTGCTGCGGAATCCGATAAAATCAACAAATTCATTTCTTCTCTTCTTTCAGCCACGAATCTCCTGAGCTTAACACGATTTTCCGTCATTGCAGGTCGTGTTGTTCACCAGACTCTCATTAATCATTCATAGCGACCCAAAACAAACTTACCAACTTTCGACAGCCAGAAAATTTAACAACTAACGTATTCTAAGCGGTGATCGATTTTAGCGAAATTTGATTTGGTTTCTTTTGAATTTCGCGCAGAGATACTCGAGGGCTACCTGCGCTAGCCGTCCCTAATTTAATAGTGTCAGACAGGAGGAAAGGAAGTTAATCATCACCACCCACCGCCAACTCCTTGGTTTCTCTTTTTTACCAACAAATAGTAGAACTGACGGTAAC